>NW_006159901.1:1747105-1753797 GCF_000334495.1 Tupaia belangeri chinensis | reverse complement strand
CTGCTGTTCTCAGTCCAAATAATTTGAATCCTATTAACCAACTATAGGGAGACTTTTGAGTGTGAAGTTAAAAAAAAGGAGGAGGGAGGCTTCTCCTTGTTCCTCAGGTCAGTTTACACCTCATGCTGGTCCCACAGGTTTGACCAGCCTTGAATCAAGACTGGGTCAGAAAGGCGCCATTAGATTGCCTTTTCTGAGGGTATCTTCCTATTCTTCCAAATTCAGTGAACTTTCATCTATGAGTACAGAAGACCTGTTTCTTAGCTACTGAATTTATCGGACTTGCCCAAAAGTCACTGGTTTTTATGGCTTTTTTTTTTATTCATGATACAGTACGTCCACCCTCCTGAGAGACAGAGATACAGAGAGGTGAGAAGCACCCTCCACAGGGTCTAGTCACATCTCATTCCCCTTCCTCCAGTACCTTCTTCCAGAACTTCAGCCTGTCAGGTCTTTGGCATGCATGCACGTGCACATGTCCAGCACACGTCCAGCATGTTTCAGACCATGGACTTGAACTGCAGTCACCATGTGGGATCCAGCTTTTCCTGAGTAGCGTATTACCACTGTGCCACAGAGCCAGTAGTAATTTTCTGGGGGGGGGGGTGGAAAAAAATTAATCTACCCATTGACCTTTCATTTCTCCCCACCAACCTCCTTACTCCAAGAACATAAAATTGGGTCACAACAATCATCAAGTTACTCCTTTGGCAATTAACTCAAATAATTCCTTAGTGAAAGGATTTATACCTATTTATTAGATGCTGCTCTGGAAAGCTTCAGGTTGGTTACTTTACTCAGTATATGTGCACATGCACACACACGCACACACACACACACACACACACACACACCACACATGGGCAGAGGTCCTCATTTTCAGCCTCCCACATCAGAGTTGTGACTGTACACAACAATCATCAAGTTACTCCTTTGGCAATTAACTCAAATAATTCCTTAGTGAAAGGATTTATACCTATTTCTTAGATGCTGCTCTGGAAAGCTTCAGGTTGGTTACTTTACTCAGTATATGTGCACGCACACGCACACGCACACACGCACACACACACACCCCCCACATGGGCAGAGGTCCTCATTTTCAGCCTCCCACATCAGAGTTGTGACTGTAATCATAGTGGAGAAACTCCCATCATGTCCTCTATTAGCCCATCTTCTAAAGAAAATTTGAATATTGCTATTATTCCTCCCTAGAAGTAAAAAGTATTCAGTGATGATCTTAGCTGTGTGAGTTGTAAATTAACTGCCAAGAATTTCAAAAATTGCTACTCGAATTCTTCAAACATCTAAATATTTGTTTCAAAATTATTTTGGCCATTAGCATTGAGCTAACTTGTCCACTTAAAAACCTTTAGTATCTCCTTCCAATGGCATTCCAAATAAAGCCCAAATCCTTAAACCTGTACCCAAGATGCTATAAAATCTCACTCCTAATATACCTTTTCAATATTCTTTTCTTCCATTCCTTTTCGGCATGGTTTTATGACTGATGTATGTCTCACCACAACATCTTTTTCATTCTTTCTTTCATTGAATAAAATTTATTTGCCTCAACACCTTTGTTTATGCCTGCTCTTCCCTGAACTCAAGTCTACCTTCATCCATAACTTAGCTCGAGTCTCACTTCCCTTCTGGGACTTTCTTAAACACACCATCCATGGTACTCAGTCCACTGACAATACACTGATTGGTGTATTTCATTATACTAAGAGAAAAAAAAGTGGACTGAAAGCTAAGCAAGCTCTGTCATTTGCCAGCTGTGTGAACCGTGCAACTTATCTATCTTCTTCCAATCCAAGTTCTCTTGTTTCAAATAAATTTGAAATGATCTCAAAGATCCATTCCAGTTCCCATCACAATAAAGTCACTGGACCTTATCATAAGTTCCCAGTTACCCATCTAGGAGTAAAGTTGCCATACTTAGCAAATAAAAATACAGAACCCTCAGCAAGGTCCATGCAATATTTGAGACATACTTACACACACACACACACACACAAAAATTACTTATTGTTAATCTGAAATTCAAATTAACCTGGTTGTCTTGTTTTATCTGGCAACCCTATGCATAGGTCCGTGTTCTATAATAGTCCATCCATTTAAGCCACATAGGAACAGAGAGTTTGTTTTACCCATCACCCCAAAGTTTCTAGCAAAGTGCCATAGGCAGATTATGCTCTCTAGAGCTTTGTGATGAATGAGTACCAACTCCCTCCAATCAAAACTGACTCAGGTAACAGAAGCTCATAAAAGAGTAGGCACCTTCCCCTCTTCTCAGGTTAAATTTTTTCAGAGTCAAAACTAAGTTTCATCTTTTCAACTTCCTTAGCCCCACCTAACAGTGCTCTATCTTACACAGATGCCCCATAAAGGAGCCTGTAAAGAAGCTCAGTATCCAGTCCACATAAATCCCTTACTGGTTACCCTTCCCTCTGGCCATATATACATGGGGAGTGAAAGCAGTTTCTTTATTACTTGTGCTCAGTTTGTTTATGAGACTCTATATATCTGGTTACTGTAAAATACTCCCCAGTCCTACTCCCACATTCTTCTCTCCACTTAGTCAAATGGCATGTCCTATTCCTGCTTCCCAAAAAAATGATCACATTTCTCTTTCTAAATGGAAGAAAGGATATTATTGTTTTATTCTTGTAGGAGACAAAACCTCTTATTTCTTAAGAGTAAGTCTAACAAGGTCATTGCCTACATTAAAGCAAGATAAAAAAAACTCAACAATATAACAGAGAATTGTAGGTATTGAATGGGAAACAGGAAATGACAAAATAAAATAAAATAAAATAAAATTTAAAAAAGCCCAAAGTATGAGTCAGGAGTTGGGAATTAGACTGGGCTCTACACTACTTCAGGACCTCCATTTCCTCTTCTGTGTATGAGAAAACTTGACCTGAGAATCTGTAAGGCCCTTCAACTTGAATGTTCCATAGTTTTAAGCAAGATTTACATGGAAGCCAACTGAGGATTTAAACTTGACTAGAGGAAATGAGATAAATGCACCATTTACAGCAAATCACTCTGATGTATAATGAATGCTGCTTCCTCTACAAGTGCAATGGAAAAGTACCACAGAAGCACCAAAATCATGTATTTACCTCAGCAACAGCACTGCACAAAGGAGCAGTGTTTATTTATTTCTCTCTAGTTTTGATCCAAAGCTAAGGTGAGACAATTAAGAAGAGACAGACAGACCTAAAAGAAAGAGACTGAGACAGAAAAAAAAAAAAAGAAAAAATGAGTACCCAGTTACTTGACTCTAACCATGGATATATCCCTTGACTCTTTTTTTTTTTTTTTAAAGAGAGATTTTTGTTATAGGGCACGTGTGCTCACCAGAAAGACAGAAAGAGACAGACTGACAGAAAGCAAGAAATCACTCCCCAGGAGAGATGGCCATGCTGCAATCCATTCTCCAGTCTCTTGGGATTTTGAGCACTCACACACACATGCCTGTCATGAATTTTAAGCGGCCAGGTCCAGGACTCAAACCAAAGTCGACTACATGGGAGTCCAACAATGTAATCTTCATGCCGTCTGCTGGTTCCTCCCTTGACTTTTCTATTTTATGATATGTCTTCTGGCTCCCTAGATAGGCATCCTCCTTCCAAGACCTATCCCAACACACACCTGCCAATCTCAGACCAAGAGGTAAGCATAGCTTGAAAAGTACCAGTCAAAAAGTGCTTCTCAGGTGCTCAGTGGTGGCACAGGAGTAACATACCAGATCCACATGGAAAAGCCTTGGGTTCATGCCTCAGGTGCATGCTCATGTGCCCATGATCCAGGCCAGCTGAGGCTAAGGCTGGGTCACAGTGGGAAAACCCTGTTGGAGGGTGACTTCGTGTGTGTGTGTGTGTGTGTGTGTGTGTGTGTGTGTGTGTGTGTGTTATGGAAGAAAGAAATAAGTTTTTAAAAATAGTGTTGGGCCAACTCTGTGGCATGGCAATAATGTGCTGCTTAACAAGATTATAATAATAATAATAATAAAAATTTTAAATAGAAAAGCCAGATCCCACATGGCAAACACAGTTTGAATTCCCATCCTGTTCAGCCTAAAATATCCTGGGAACTCACATGAACACCCAGGATCTAATGGGCTGGAGTACTGGAGGAAGAGGAATGCAGTATAACCAGACCCTGTATAGGATGCTCCTATTTGTCCAAACGTCTCTCTCTCATTCTCACTCTCGTATGTGTGCATACTCATTGTATCATAAACAGAGAATAAAAAACAATTTTTTTAAAATTCTTATCAAAATTTTGGTGATTCTAATAAGGGAGATACTTTAAAGGAATTAGATGGAAGACATAGTCCTCCATTCAAATAATAGCTGATAATAATTTACGTACACATTTAGAATAAGAATGCATGTAGCAGAAATAACTAGAGGGATTGCGGAAAATTCAACCTACTATCCAATCATGTGGTCTAAATAACTTGAAATGTCTAGGTATTTGGGGATATCCAGATATAGGATAAAATGTTTTCCACTTCTTACTTGGATGCTCTGGGAGAAACCATATGAATGTAACAGCACTTGGCAAACGCTCACAGATATTAGAGTTTTCAAATAAGCATTTTATGAAGTGAGAATCAATAGGTTCTCACAGCTCTCCAGAGGAACTGTATGTCATCATCAGCTAAATATCTACCATTATTGTTTTCCCCACTGAGCATTTGGTAAAATACATTCAATTCTCTTGCAACTATAATGTCATCATTAAATGGCAGACAGGGACCTCTGGGAGCCATTCAGTCCATCCCCTTGCCCCCAGGCAAGTCCATGGTTCAGCTGTTGCAAAAACAGTGGAGTGAAATCCTAGCCTAAAAGATCCCTCACTAAAGAGACACAAATTCTCATAAATACCCACATGGCAGTAGTACGTGGACTCTAGGGGTCATTTGCATGGCTAAATTTCTTGGTATAAAAATGCTAAGTATATTCTGTGGTTTCTTTATAACCAAGGATTCCCCAGATTTTCATTTCCAAAAATAAGTTCCCTACATGTTAATATGTATTCAGCCTAAGATTGGTTTTATGGACAAACAGGTTTGAAAAATATTGGTTTAAGCAAAATTAAGTAGGTTTTTTTACTACGGGAACTTCTTAAAATCTTTGAAGTGTTGATGTTTCCCTTATATTACAAAAGATTCTCTCCTATTACAACACTATTAATTTACTGGAGCTGTTCTTACCCACTGGCCTCCACCATCATTATCACTCCCCACCACTGTCCTCACTCTCCCCAGTTATCTTACCTAAATTCAGATCTCATATAAATATCTCCCTTTCAAGAAAGTCTTTCCATGACCCCCTAGAGCAAGGGCTGACAATCTATGGCCCACCGGCCAAGGCCCTTCCACTGCCTGTTCTGTATAACTCGCAAACTGAAAATATTTTCCGCATATTTAAGTGGTTGAACAAAATCAAATTAAAGATAATTCTGTGTCATGCAAAAGTTATATAAAATTTAAATTTTGGCATCCATAAATAAGGTTTTTTTAGAGCACATGCATGGCCATTTGTTTCCACGTGGTCACTGAATTGCTTTCATACTACAAGCAGAATTGCAGAGCAGGACCAAAGACCATATAGACCACAATGCCAAAATTATGTCTGGCCCCTTATGGAATATGTAATATCCATAAATATGTTCATTGGCCCCTTACAGAAAAAGTTAGCCAACTCCTATTTTTGACTACCTACTTTCATAGAACAGTTAAATTTTTCTTTAATGAAACTTATCTCATATGTAAATTTCACACTTATTGTCTAATTATTTCATTAATAGCTGTCTCCTCACTGGACAGTGAGTTCCATAGGGGCAGGACTCATGTCTAATTTTTCTTGCCTTTTTATTCTCACAGAGCATAATACCTGGTATGCAGTAAATATTAACACATACTGATGAATCATAAGTAAATACCTCCTGAAATTGATGTTCCAAAGACATGACTTGGAAAATGCTACTCTGCATACATATCTCCCAGCTGGTAGGCATAGTAAAGAGACAGACTTTGTTTACAGAACATTTTACCAAAATAATGTTATAAAAAGGGTCAAAATCAGCAAAAGAGGTTTTTGTCTTGAGGCCACTCGACTCTAAAAGCCATACTCATTAGAGATCATGGAAGACAACATAACACAATCTTTTTTTTTTTCAAGAGAGATGTTTGCTATAGAGTATGTACATTCACCAGAGAGGCAGAGAGACAGAAAGTGAGAAATCATCCCCGGAAAATGGCCACACTTCAATCCCCTCTCCTCCATTCTCCTCTTTAAGCCACTGAGTCCAGGACTCAAACTACAGTTGACTAGATGGGAATCCAACGATGTAACCATTACACCATCAGCTAGTCCCAACATGCCACAATCTTAAGGGGTTTGAAGTGAACCATGAAAAACCTGGGCCCTTAGGGAAGCTGAAAAATGGAAAATATGTAAGAAAAGGAGAAAGAACTAAGACGAAACTCCCAGAATTTCAAAGGACTTAAAGAGACTCAATGAGAAAAAGAGAAGTATGTTTCCCTCAGACACCACAGGTATTTATGGATGCCCAATAGTGTAACAGTTCCATATGGTGATAATGCAGGACATCTGACATCGCAGTCCTAAAGTAAGAACCACATATTTCTCTAGCATGCTGGAACTGCCCTC
>NW_006159901.1:1730405-1747095 GCF_000334495.1 Tupaia belangeri chinensis | reverse complement strand
ATTTTGATCCAAATCACTACTTTTCTCATCATCTTCTACTTATAAGATTTAATGCATTGGCTTAAGCATTATCAGGAGCCTACAGACATGTGTCAACAAGATGTTGTTTCCCTAAGTTTCAGACCAGTTGTGTTCAATAGTTATTTGCCACCCTGTCTTTCTGATTATAAATGAATGGACAGACCTTCCAAGGAAGCACAGAGTAAAGGCTTTACCTTGTTTTATAGAACCAGGTCATTCTCTATTTCCTTATCAACAAAAAGCATTTCTTTGTTGATTTGCTATTGAACAACACTTTCATGAGTTACTACTGTGTACCAGATACTGTTGAACAAAATCATCCCCAACCTGTGGAGCTCACAGTGTAGTGGAGAAAACAGACATTACCCAGATAATTACATAAATCAATAACTATTTCTAAGCTCTGATAGGGACTTTAGGAAAACTACAGAACACAGTGTGTGTGTAATAAGGGAGGTAATTTGACTAGGAGGACAGGAAAGGCTGTCAAGATGTGACATATGAGATGAAATCTAAAGAAGTAGGATTTTCTAAAGCACCTGCCCTTCCCCCTCCCAACAGTCTTAAACCTGAAATCCTGTGGGGTTCTGCCTTAAAAAAAATCTCCAATAACTGCTATATTTCAAATCAACTAAACCAGAGGGGAAGGTAACTGTTAAAGTAGACTGGCCAGGGAACCAGCAGTTAGCGTAATGGCTATGTCGCTGGACTCCCACGTAGTCGACCGCGGTTCGCGTCCCGGACCCGGTGGCTTAAAACCCACGCTGGGCGCGTGTGCGTGCGTGCCCAAGATCCCGAGAGGAGAATGGAGTAGAAGGGATTGCGGCGTGGCTATCCCCTCTGGGGGGTGATTTCTCGCTTTCTGTCTCTCTGTCTCTCTCTGTCTGTCTGGCGAGCGCACGCGCCCTATAGTGAAAAACCTCTCCAAAAAAAAAAAAAAGTAGACTGGCCACAAAACTCCAAGTTGCTAGCATTGAGGATTAGACTCCCTCTCACATGATGCCAAAGTCAGAAGTGATAGTCTTTCTACAAATTCACTTGGGATCTTTATGGTCCCACTTTTATAGGTGGAAAAATCAAGGAAGAGATCCATTTCAGTTTAGGTTGTAATGACATTTCTCCTCCAGAAAGATTGCAGAAATGATCTATTTACTCCAGAGCTGTTTAGCT
This sequence comes from Tupaia belangeri chinensis, assembly GCF_000334495.1. Lineage (NCBI taxonomy): Eukaryota > Metazoa > Chordata > Mammalia > Scandentia > Tupaiidae > Tupaia > Tupaia belangeri. The sequence continues at coordinate 1,745,904 of NW_006159901.1, read as the reverse complement.
GGGTCCTGAATCAAAAGGAAATCAATTGATGGATTAGATACTTCTTCATGCAAGGTATTAGCAATCAAAGAGGCATTCATTTAGCTTATATGGAGCTCCTCCGTCTGTGCACAGAACTTGTCTCTGAGGATTAAGGGAAGAGCAGAGGTGTATCTTAAGAGATACCCCATTTGTAAAAATGAACAGAACAGAAAATAATAAGGGACCAAAGAGGACAGGGCTCCCCACATCAGTAAGTCACCAAGAATTTAGGGAATTTTGTGCTCAGTGCTGGGCTGTGCTCTCTGAAATGTCAAGAGTGAATATAAGCTTTTAGGGACTTTATATAATTGATAAAATATTACACACACACATACACACACTGATCAATACAGCTAAGGCGAGGGGCAGCTATAAACCATAAGGTCAGCTCTATGGACTGTTTGTAAGGCCACTGGTTTCCACATAGCCAACTATGTGGTTTGGGTCCTGGATCCATTGGCTCACAAACACACCAGGCACATTTGAATTTGTGCCCAAAATCCCAAAAGGAAGGAGAGATGAAGTAGAAGAGACTGTGCTGTGACTATCCTTCGTGGTGGTGGTGGTGAGGGTGCTTTTTCCTCTCCCTCTCTCTGTCTCTCTCTGGCCAGCATACATGTCCACTAACAAAGATAAAACCAGATATAAATCCTAAATACCTTATAAGAACAGAGAAGAGTACTAGAATGGTTAGAAAAGATTACATGAAACATTTAACTTTTATGGAGCACTTCATGTGTGAGTGTGTGTGTGTGTGTATGTGTGTACCAATAACTGCTAATGTTCACTAAGCACTAAAAAAATCCATCTTTAGATGTTATACTAAGTGCTTTAGTGCATTATCTCACAGATAATGATAGAGGTGCTCTTTGAAGGATGAAGAAACTATGGCATGAGAAGACAAGTAATTTGGACAAGGTTCCCCAGCTACCATAGGGCAGAGCAGAGAACAGAACCCAAGGTCTATACTTAAGCCATAATGGATCCTCCATATGTGTAGAATTGGGTGAGAGAGTTTAGGATAGTTTCATCCTCTCTCAAGATAGGTAAACCTTCTTCATCTCATTTATCATTGTAACTGTTATCAATAAAGATCTTCAGAGCAAAGTTGGGATTCAATACAAGCTAGCCAGCATCAGACTCTGTGCTAACTTGTACATGCTGTCTTTATAAAAAGGTGAAACAACAATTAATACTGAAATAGGTAGAACACAGGGAAGATGTTCTTTTATTTATTCACTCACTCAACTGACACTCTGTGGCTGTAACTGTTCTCCATACTGGAGTTACAACAAATACATAAGCCTACCATATAGTTACTGGATCATCAGAAAACTCATGACACATTTTCTCTATGTTTTTCTGTGCAAAAACACATCATGACTTTTTCAATGACCCAATATTTTTTCATGTGCCATACATTCTACTAAGGTGGGTAGAAAGTAAATATTAATAAATATGTGACCAAATTACATAAGTGAATATGTAATCTCTCATAGAATGATATGTGCTGGAAGATGAATATATCTGTATAAAGGAATAACGAGTATCAAGGGTGGGGTTTTGGCTATGCCATTTGAAATTGTATAGTGATGTCAAACCTTGATAGTAAGGCAGGACAACATCATAGGTCCCTAAAGGAAATGAAAAAGTCATGTGAATATCTACTGAAAGGACAGGAGAATGCTCAGTCTGAAAAGCACTTGCACATCAATGTTTATTGCAGCATTATTCATGATTGCTAAGACATGGAACCAGCCCAAATGTCCACAAACAGATGAATGGATGGAAAAAGTGTGGCACATACAATCTGTGAAATAGTATTCAGCATCAAAGAAATAAGATCCTGGCATTTGATAGAAAGTGGTCAAATATGGAGGATCTATTGCTGAGTGAAGCAAACCAGGATATGAAAGAAAGATACTGTATATATCCACTTAATATATACCAACTATTTCCACTCTATGGTAGAGATCGAAATAGTGGAGGGCATAAAAGCAGTGAAAAATAGTTATGGATGCTGAAGACAGTGTGGAACAGCAGGGAGAAGGGAAGAGTATAGAGAAGGATAGCAAGAGAACAAATAGAGAGGCATGACATTAGTGGGACACAGAAATGGTTTATTACATGTTATTGATGATAACATGTATAGTATTCAAACTGGAATGGTATGAGAAGTATTTCATGTCGGACAAATTCTCTCTACAACCTAAATGATATATAGTGAGCAAATGCTTTTAAAAATGAGAATAAATAATAATAATCTGAAAAAATGATGAAAAGCTATTTGATGATGATGTGAGTAGTAATGTCTTTGTCTTAACTGATATGCATGGTAATCATGCTGGAAAAGGAAATGTAATACACTGTAAAGATATATGTTTTTAAATGTAATATTAAAAAATTATAATAATAAAATTAAATAATAAAAAAGTCATGTGAATAGAGGAAGGACATTCCAGACAGAAAGACTCAACTATTGGTATTTTTAACTCAATTATTAACATACCTGGAGACTCAAGGATAATCTTCCTCCACCTCTTAAAACAGGGAGAGATTTTTTTTTTTATTATTTTCAATAATTATTTAATTTTATTTTTTTATTACTTATTTTGATTTCCTTTAGGACATGTACACTCACTAGAAAGAGACAGAGAGGGAGAGAGAGAAGAGAAAGAGAGAGAAAGTGAGAAAGTAAGCCACCAGGTCAAACTTAAATTGCAGTCAGCCATGTGGTAGTCCAGCACCTCAACCACTATACCACCTGCTGGTTCTGAAACTGGGAAAGATTCTTGCTTAAATATCCTGGGAGGTTCCTTTTGAACAGACACCCTGTCTCTGTGAATCTTGGCTACCTAAGTTGTCACTATTCTCCAGACTCACCAGGAGAAATTCTCCATATGCTCCAGATATCCCAGGCAGATTTGATGAATCCTTTTGCACTCATCCCCACAGTCACTTCACATTTTGAAAATTCTTCTACATAACCTCCTTTTTGAGTCTTGTTTTATTGTGGTTTTAGTTGGGGGGGGGTGTTTGTTTTGTTCATTTTTCTTTTTAAACTCTAGGACCTCTTCAGAGATCTAACAAAAGCTGTCGACTCTCTCCCAAACACACACCAAAAATAAAATCATGCATCCTAAAAAATATGTATAGTATTACCTATCCTTAGGTAAAACCTCTCCAAGGGCATACTTCAGAGTCTGTCTGAAGTAAGAATTCCTGTGATAGGACCAGCCTACTGGCACAGTCAGTAGCAAATTGAACTGCAGGGCTTGAAGTCACATGGTCGACTATGGGTCTGGATCCCTAGGTTGACTTGTAAAGATGCTAGGTACATGTACAAGTGCCCAATACACTGACAAGCTAAAGGGTTGGGGATTATAGTGTTACGGGACTCTGTCGAGGGTGCTTAATTTTTTCTTTCTCCCTTTTTTCTCTTACCTTGTACACTCATACTCTTGATCATGAATAAGACAATTAACTTTTTAAACTTTGAAAATGCACATATCCTTTGCTTAAAATCCTATTACAGAACTTCTTTTAAGAAAGACAGCCATTTTTACTCCCTGGAGGAAGGCCCTGCATTATCTGAAAAGTTTTCACCATTTATTAAAAGTCATAAGCCATAGGGAATTCTAGGTGGCATGAGGACAAAGCAAAATAAATTCCAGTCAATGGTCCATATAGTCATACCAGACATGTTATGGCTCTGGAACTACCACAATCCAGAAACTAGGAACCCAGAAGAGGAAGACAGAGAAATGAAGAGTATGACTTTCATGGAGCAGGCCACAGGCCAACCCTTTTGCTACCAAAACTGGGACTACTTGTGATACTTATTTATGTTTCTGTCTTCCCCATGAAATTGAATTCCTTGAGGTTGTTATTTATTTATCCTTATATTCCAAATAGCCCGTAAGAGATTAAAAGGCACCTTGCAATGAACACAAAGGGGAATAGTTATAAGGTCATCTGTCCAATATAAAGAAATTTACAGGTAATGTTAGGTTAAGAACTACCAGAACCATAGATTTTAATATTTTTCTCTTTGTTCATATCTTTCTCTCCCTCCCTATATACACAAATACACACACACACACACACACACACACACACACACCCTGCTCTGGTGTTTTGCTGTCCTTTAACTTTTCTCTCTTAGGTCACCTGTCCCCATCAGATAAAAATGTGGCCACAGCTAGCTCTGGGCTTATATCTTAACAGATTTATATCCAGAGAAACAAAATGGAGATTTACTTTCAGTTCCTGTTTGAAAAATACCAGGTAAAGATTTTTCTTTGCCCAGTTTAAATCACAAGTCCATTTCTAGATTAAGTTTTGCAGCCAGGGTTGTAGAATGTTGTGATCAGCCAGTTCCCCCATAACATGTGATTGGAAAAGGGAGGAGATTTTTCCTTAAGATGGGAATACTATGAACAGAAGAAGGATAGTACTTGGATACTGAGCAGAAAAAAAGCAATAGCTTTTTTAAAAAAAAAAAAAAAAAACTGGTAAAACTTAAGTCTTTTCTACCATATTCTAGATATTATGCTTAAGGGTATCCCATGGAATATCTCATTCATCAGTCATTCTACAAGTAGTTGATGAGATCACATGAGATCAGATTATGGACAGTCTTGAAATTCAGGCAAAGAAATTTAATAATATATGGTAACTAATAATAGAAAATGCCAGTAATGTATGGGTATTGGAGAGCCAATAAAGATTTTGAGGGAGTGGGGTTTATAATAAAAGCATGCTTAAGGCTAGTTAGTGCAGCAGTTGTCTGTCTCTGTCATCAGTTCCCATTGGATTGAACAGTGATTAGGAAGCAATGTGCAAAGCCCTGAGTCTTCCCACTCTGGATGGGATCTGAGAATTTTCTTAACCATGCACTTCTCTATGTCCTATGGCCCTATGAAGAGTCTTCCTGTTCCTGATCATTAGTCCCTAGCAATGAAAAGGAATAATGATAGTGTTGAACTGAGCAGTATTTGGAAAACATCACCTGTTAATTCCAGGGCTCACCAACCAGCTCAGGGGAGAGACAAACATTTCCTTCTGGCAGATAAATGCAAGCTTCAAAGTACATTTGAAAGCAGTGAGCACATTCTGTTATTTTCCCTCTTAACAAGGCTTGATGAAAGCAATCTCCGCAGAGGCTGCCTAATTGGGCAGGGAGCTCATCTCTGAGCAGTGCTGGCAGAAGGAACCAAGAGCTGGTTAGAACATTTTGTCTGAAGGCTACATTTTCTCCAAGGGGGTGTGGAGGGAGTTTTACCTGTACCACCTAGTTCAATACACCTCAAGGGCCCTCCAGGGCCCCCCCTTTTGCCCCATCAAGTGGTTGTTTTGAGTGGATTCTGAACAACTGCCTTGCCACTTTATTTAGCAGCACAAACTCTTCAGTTTTCTAATTATCCTGCAGGGGATTGTACACTGTTTACTTACTGCTCCTGAGAATATGCAAGGTTTGCTTCCTGCTGCTAAGATGTCCTAAGAAACCAATATCAGTAATCGCAACTGCTCCAGGCTGTGGGGGAGACTCAGAGACCGGCTTCATCCTCCACACCCCAGAACCATCTATGCAGATAGGGGCACTGAGAACTATGGAGCCAAATGAACTGTTCTCAGTGGCTGAGTTCTGGATTCGGTCCCAGCTCAGACCCTTCCTCTTTCTTTTCCTCCTTCCACCTCCTCCTCACCCTCTATCTTCTCTTTCACTGTGCCTTTTTTCCCCATATTACTACACACATATGCACACATACACACACACACACACACTCACACACACATACACGCACACGCGCGTGTGCATACACACAGCAATAAACCCCACAGCTACCTTCCTCACTACCCTGAGATATCCCATATCCTCCCAAACCTGACTGACCACCACATCCTTAGATGATCTAGCACTAGACTAAAAAAAGAGTTACAAAAACAAAGAACAAGAAGTAGTTAGAATGCTCATGTTAAGACAGCAGGCAGGTTCCTCACATCTACCTCCTCTTAAGAGAATTTTTTTTAGAATGACATTAAGGGAATATTTTTATAAGAGTAATGGAAAACAAGGAAGAGTGCTGTCAGTGGAGGAGAAATTTCTGAGATATTTCCGAGAAATATAAATTAGTGCTTTTTTGGTTTGTTCTGGTTTGGGGTTTTGTTTTGGGTTTTTGCTTTTGTTTTTAGGTTTTTGCCATAGAGTATGTGCACTCACCAGAGAAAGAGTGGGGGCGGGAGGAAAATGAGTAATAACCCCAAAGGAAGAATGGCCATGCCGCAAACACTTCTCCATTCTCCTGTTTAGATTTTTGGGCATGCACACGCGTGTGCTTAGCATGATTTCCCAGCTACCAGGTCCAGGACTTGAACTGTGATTGGCCATGTGGGAGTCCAGTATCTTAACCACCAGGCCACCTGCTGACCCCTTCAATCAGTGCTTTTTAACCAGAGGTGATTTTGCTCTGCAGAGTCATCTGACAGTTTCTGGATAGATTTTTGGTTGTCCCAGGTGAACAGTCATTCTTGTCCAGAGATGCTGCTAAACATCCAGTAATGCACAGAAAAGTGTGCTCAACCACTACCACCACCATCACCATGGCATCTGCATTTGATTCTCCAACGCATTTTGGTCTGTTCCAGAAAAGTTGAGCACTGCTGGCCCAGAGCTTTATTTATCCAATGAAAGGCATAGAAAGGAAGTATTTGGGCAGCCCTACAATCACTTTCTAGAATCTCATGGCTCACACATACTGCCAGGAGTGCCCATGTAAGGCTTCAGTATTCTGCAATATTTGTTAAGTGACTTTCTACAAAATCTAAGCATTTGATTTTATTGCTAAAACTCCATGTTATAATGCTCCTGAGTACCTTGTTTGCATTTCCATCGGGACATTGAATACTTTGCCCAGAAGCCATCAAAAAATGGTGGACATATCTACCATGCCATAGTGAACACATTCAGAAGCACAGGGTGAGGAGATAGGAGTCCATGATGTACTGCATCTGTGCCCTGCGTCCAAATGCCAACTGGAATCTAGGCAATAGGAATGAGTTGCTGTGAGAAGTTTATAGACCTGGAAGTCAGGGCACTTAGCTTTCCTCTTAATAAACTCTTGAGACTGAAATCCTGTTTTTTTTTTTCTTTTTCTCTGTAAAGTGCAGAGCTTGAGGTCTACATCTTCCAGGGTTCTAGCAGATAAACAGAACATGTAGGAGATGGCTACCACAGGGTTGATTTCAAAGCATTGGCTTAGGTATTCATGAGGACTGGTTAGGCATGTTTGAAATCCTTAGGACAAGGAATCAAGAAAGGCAAGCTGGAACTTCCAGGCATAAGCTGATGTTGCAGCCAGAAGTAGAATTTTCTCTTCCAGATAACTTCTCTTCTACATTAAGGTGTTTCAACTGATTGAATCAGGCCCACTTATCAACACATTACCAAAGATAATTCCCTTTACTTAAAGATAATGAACATTACTGACATCTACAAAATACTTGGGACACCAAGATGTAGACTGTTTGATTGAATAACTGAGGACTTTAGCTTTGCCCAGTTGATGCACAAAATTCATCATCACAGACTCTATGGTGTCTCAATTTGCTTTGTAGTCTTCAAGAACTATGATACAGGGCAAATGAAGTCAGGATGGTTAATCTGGCTCCTTCACTTCCTATCTTATCATGTCTGAATGCCACAGGGTAAACAACTTATATTATTAGTTGTACTGTGCTTACACGTTCATTATGTAATTATCACTTTGCTGTTTTACACCATTGAATACAATACACGTGTTCATATGGAACAGTTTGCTTTTAGCAATGAGCCACTATTGTCTGCAGCTCCTTTATGAGAAAGGAGTACCTGGGCAACTACTCCTGTCTAGCTAGCTAGCCCTGCTCTTCTAAACCTTGGTTCAGCTAGCTCAGGCCTGAAGACCTTGGCTTGGCTCATCCTTGGTTTGGCTCAGCTCAGTTCTGTGCTGTGAGCTCCAAAAGAGAGGAAGTCACTCTGCAAGTGCTTTTTGCATGTGTTATAATCTCCAAGAGGAAAGAGCTCCAAGCACTTTGTGTGTACTACTAGAGATCTGCAAGCTTATCTTGAACCTAGCAATAAACTTGACATCAGTGCCTCGTGTCCTTTTCCAGCTCCTTACATCTCTGTTTGGTCACCCTTCAGATGAGAAAAGAACCTCATCAAACTTACTAGTTTAGTATTATTCATCTTAAACAACATCTGTCATATTTTAGGGCTAATATCCAGGCATAGATACACCAAAAGAAGGATGCTTGAGCAGATGACTCAGAGGTTACTAGGTCACTAGGACACTAGCTTTGGAGATAAGGTGCAAGAATAAGATGCAAAGTTTAGCATGACTGTGGCCCTTTGGAAATTAAGAAAGATCTCTATTGAGAACAATGTGAAAAAGTGCTGAGTCACGGGGAAGTCTGTTAGAAAAATGGTCAGACAAGAAACCAAGGATAGGTATTTAAAGAAAAACAGGAATCAGGACAACTGCTCAAAGAAAAGTGATCAACTTTGATTGATGGTAGTGAGGAATGATTTTCATGAGTTTATATCTTGTATCACTAAACACTGAGAACATATTAAGTTTTTTGAGGCAGTTTGGTGGCACTTGCTGACTGTCTCCATGTAACCTGGTCGCAAAAATAAATTATCTTCTTCTCAAAACAAACAAAAACAAAACAAACAAACAAAAAAAAAACACAAAAAGATGACTATGACCGCAGCCAAGACCTCCCTTACAGCAAATCAGGAAAGTGTTAGAGGACCATATTGCATCCCATAAACATGTAATTATATATAAACCAAAATCACAATTTAAAAAAATGGTCTCGTTTCACGGGGATAAAAAAAAGATTAAGACAAAATGTTGCTAACTAGGAGCTTTCTTTCCAAAATGCCACTGGCAAACTGTCCATCCACTGTGATAAAAACTAGGCAAAGACTTTTAAGGAGCCAATTACTTGCTGGAGATGGTGAAAAAACATAATGTTAGTGCAGAGACCATTGCAATTTCTAGCATTTATCAAAAAATTAAAATCGCAGAATTTTCAAAGAAAGGATCTTAGAGCTAATCTTGGCCAACTCATTCATGTTGCAGAGGAACTGACTTAAGAACCAGAGAGATTTATGAACTGCAATGCCAAGAATTCCTCAGCATCATGGCGAGGACAAAAGAAGCATCATGATTCCTAAGTCAAAGCTCTTTCAATCACATCTGCCTCCAACAAGCCACGTTCATATGCACAGGCCCTAAATGTGAGATTTCTACCTCTTCAGCAAAGCCTGCAGGCAAGCTCTTTACAGCTGGCATTTACTCTGACAGATATCAGTAACTACAAAAGGGTACGCTGTTAACGCAAGATGACAAATTCTAAAATTGGCTTGTTTTCACAACTGCCACTTTTTAAGAGGTGAAAGACCTTTCTCTGTTTTCTCAAAAACCTCTGGATTTCAGCCAGGCAACATCCCTGTACTTCGTCCCACAATCACTTGCTAAGAAAATGTCATTATTCTATTTTGAAGAGGTTGGAGCTGTGGTGTTTCTGTTTTCTAAAAGAGGAAAAAAGAATTATGAAAGCCAGGAGTGCAAACGCTTTTATGGATCAGTCACACTCCCAATGTGCACCAGAGGAAGACAAAATAGAAAATACAATGTCAAATCCCGTATCAAAGATGTAATCTCCCTACCCTCCATAGGAAGATTTTCTGTGGCCTTATTTTGATCCAGAACTGAGAGAAATGCCTTTCTACCAGTTGTCAATGAGTACATCTGCATCCAGCAGCCCTTCACCTTACAAACTACCTAATCTGAGAGACAGAAGCAGTCCCCCTACTCAATATCCAGGTTCAAAATCTCTCCTGAACCCTACTAGTTAGAAATCTTTGGTAGCAAGAGACAGAAATTGGCAGTGAGATTAAGCAAATTAGGAAAAAATATGTGGGTTTAAATTCCAAAATTCCTATATAAGGTGGACCATATATTAAACGTTCTGTGACAGTTTTGCCCTAAAAACTAAAAATCATTAGTAAAAGAATCAACGATAAAGAGTATTTTCTTTTCCTCCAGTATAAAACCCAGAGCTACAAAGATAAAAAGCAAAAGAACTGCTCTGATTGCACCTCTTGCAACAAGAAGCCTAATTTTGTTTATCAACAGCTTTTTTTTTTTTTCCCGAGAGAGATTTTTGCTATAGGGCACAGGCGCTCACCAGAGAGACAGAGAGACAGAAAGTGAAAAATCACTCCTTGGGGGATGGCCATGCTGCAATCCCTTCTCCATTCTCCTCTCAGGATCTCGGGCACGCACACACACGCAAATGCCCAGTACAAGTTTAAGCCACCAGGTCCAGGACTCAACCACGGTCAGTTACATGGGAGTTCAGTGACATATGATTACACCATCTGCTGGTACCTCAATAGCTTTGTAACAGGGATAGAAGCAAGGTAATCATCACCTTGCCAAAGATCTTTTGTTTTTCATTGCTTAATGCTGGCATAGTATCTTACATTTAAATTTTGACATAGCCTCCCCTTTAAGTGAGTGAGTAGTCATTAAGACAGAAGACTAATAACATCCCTGTGTGGGGCCCTTTCTCTGAAGTTCTCATGCCTCCAGCAGATCTTCTGTAGAGGAGACACTTAGCTAAAATCATGGCATTTGGCATCTATAGCCACACTACCTGAGTTTGTGACCCTGCTTCAAAGTCCTATCAGGTATGTGGCCTGTGAAAATTACTTTTTTCCTATCTGTGAAATGGGAATAATATGGGAGCCCCTCTCATAAGGCTCCTATGAAATTTAAATAAGATAATGGATGCAAAGCACACAGTAAGTTCTTAATAAATATTAACTACTACAACAGGTCAGAGCTTCCTATCTTCAAATTACGCATACATTTTTTTAAAATAGTTGATATTTACGTGGAGAACAAGAGCAGTTCTCCCTCCCCCAACTCCAGGAGCTGAAGGGATCTATTTTTCTTCACTCCTGCAACCCACTCATTACTCCAGTTGAAAAACTTTTCTTTCCACACTGGATTTTCACTTCATCATACTGGTAACATTTTTCTCAGGATAGTATCTCAGCCCTCAACTTAAATCCTTTAGAATTTTAGCCAACACTGTTCATTCTCTTCCTCCTAGATAGTTATAAGCCAGGGCTATTGTATTTCTAAGCCATATAAATAGGGTTTTTGTTTAAATTATGAGAGTTTCTTAAAAAGTTCATGGAATACCCGCAGTATCAAAAAATATATATATAAGGGTTAGGGGAAAAAATTATGCATATATTTCAACATTTTCTTACACCCAAATAAACTCATACATTAATTCCATTTTTCCACAAACTTTTTGAAATTACCTCATATTTATTCTACACAGTATTACCAGATGTGGAGTCATCATTAAATTTTATGGTTAGGAACTAGAAAGTGAGAGACAATTCTGAACTTGAAGATCACTCATTCCCAAACTCGTCATGGTGGTTTCAGTGATAGTTTGTCCCAGAAAGATTTATGTTTTGGAATTTGAGGTTTGGAAGTGCTGACGCCTTGTGGTCAGTGATTGAATCATGGTGGTTGCATTAGAGAGGCAATGATCTCATAAACACATTAGTGCAACCTCCCAAGACCCAATGAGTTCTAGTTATTTTTTTTTAGAGGTTTTTGCTATAGGGCGTGTGCGCTCGTCAGAGAGATAGAGAGAGACAGAGAAACAGAAAGCAGGAAATCATTCCCCAGGGGGCATGGCCACACCACAATCCCTTCTCCTTCATTCTCCTCTCGAGATCTTGGGCACACATGCAAACACGCCCGGCATGAGTTTAAGCCACCGGGTCTGGGACTTGAACCACGGTTGACTACATGGGAGTTCAGCGACATAGCCCTTTCACTAACTGCTGGTCCCTGACTTCTAGTTCTTATAGGAAGAGATTAGTGTTCATGAGATCTGGTTGTTACAAATGAGAGTACTATCAGAAGTGCTCTCTGTGCACACACCTGCCATCCTCTGGGCTTCTGTAGGCAATATTACAGGCCAGCCTGATACCAGGCCTATGCCTTCAGGCTTTCCAGCCCCAGAATTGTGAGTCAATAACCACTATTTCTCTATAAATTCCCAAGCTTAGGTTTTCTGTTAGCAATGTAAAAACGGACAAAAACACCCTCCTTCCCATTTTCAAGTATATCACACTGGTCTGAAGGGGAAATTGAACCTAGGAAGGTTGAAGACCAGGTCAATCTTCCCAGACTCTGAACCAGCAGTTATGTAATGGCTATGTCGCTGGACTCCCATGTAATTGACCGCAGTTCGAGTCCCAGACCCGGTGGCTTAAACTCACGCTGGGCACATGTGCGCATGTGCGTGCATGCCTAAGATCCCAAGAGGAGAATGGAGGAGAAGGGATTGTGGCGTGGCCATCCCCTCTGGGGGGTGATTTCTTGCTTTCTATCTCTCTGTCTCTCTCTGTCTTTCTGGCGAGCGCACGCGCCCAATAAGAAAAAACCTCTCCAAAAAAAAAAAAAAATCTTCCCAGCCTCTACTGCCATATTTACTCTGCCCCTCTCTTGGCCCAGCCATTGCATCATTTCTCTTCTGACTGATTTTCTTGGCACCACAGTCATTTGGCAAACATGACTGTCCCTCTACTTTCAAGTTCACATGATAAATTTGCAACCCCCTCTCTTGATTCTAAATTCTAATTTTTGTAGAGATAATCTGACTGGACTAGCTTGACTCAGTTGCCCACTCTAGTGTAACCAGCAAAACCATGACAACAGGTACTCCTCGACAGGCATCCTGAGCCCATTCTTAGGACACAGTGTAGACATTTTGGAGGAAGATCAATTTACAAGAAAACAGAAGGTCCTAGGTAGATCAAAGGACTAAGTTTATACATTCAACATCCCATCATCAGGCCTGAAATTTCCACCAGAAGTCACTCCTTCAATAAACACCTTAAAGACCCTGTTAAAAGCATACTGATTTTCTAGCAACATAATATTCTAGTATATTTTCAGTCATTAATATCTTAAAATAAATGTGTCTGTTTTATATGGAGCACAAATATTTGGACAGAGGTAGGAGGCCTGGATGCTTGTGGAGTTAAAAGTAATGTTTAAGGTCTACTTCTCCAGTGCAAAAGTATCCTTAGAAGATGGAAAGCTGTCTTGACACATGTAGGGAAGCTGGGAGCTGAAAAATAATAGCCCAAGGAAGGAAGGTGGCTATGAGAAAGAGACACAGGAAACGAACATGTAAACCATTCCAACAATTTTGTCCACAGCTGGACTATTCAAGGGCCATGACTCGAAAAGCTTTTTTAAAACCAGCATTAACCAGTGACCCCAGTTCTCTCCAGAAAATAGGCTAAAATGGAAAATCAGAGGTTGGTAGAGGATAAAATTGTTCTACCCTGCATGTAGAGGATTTAGCTACAGGACTATAATTTCCAAGTGAAAAACTGGAACACACAGTTTGACAAAGAAATTTTGGACTATTTCAGAGTGAATTAGGTATTTTGAAGAACGTACTTTTGGTATGCAAGTATTAGAAATTACTAGATATTTCAGAGATGCATAGAGGAATAAATTAGAGCTTTATAGAAGACAAAGTGAGCTCAGGAGCCAGAAAGGGAATATTATACCCTTTTTCAATTTTAATGAATATTATAACAAATAGTAACACATTAAGGCAGAGAAATTTTTCAAGAAACTGATTGAGGTTATGGTTTGATGGAACTGGAATTCGCCTCAGACTACTAGTCAATGAGCTGATATTAATTATAAGGTCTAGAAGACTGGCTTCTTTTCCTTTTCATTGTCATCAGAAAAATTTAATTTGACTTATGATTGATTAAATGAATTGCTCTCAAGGTTGTCTTAGTTTCTAACATCTTCCAACACAATATCAGGCAAGAGATCCCAACAATCCCCTGCAGAAACAAAACAAAACAAAACAAAAAAACTCATTTTTCATTGGCATCCTTAAAAAATTCTGACTGAATCTTTGTTGAGAATTCATGATAGTCACTGTCAGTTAAGATTTGGATGTGAGCAACAGAAAAGAACTTCTACTTATTTAAAGTTGAAACATAAGTGTAGTAATAGGACACTGGACTATCTCAGGGAAGCCAATGGTAGTCAGTTTTCTACACTACCATAACCTGGAAGTACTAAAGTGAGTAAATTTCATCTACCATGCCCTATGTTGTTCTTTTTTCTCCCACATAGGCAGAAGTCAGCTCCACACAACTCTCATGTTTACATGCAAAAGATCTGTTCATATTGAGCTAAAATATCTTAGTCTTCTAAATCTCTAGGGAAGAGGACCCAATTAACTCTTTGACCTAACTGGTTTAGTCGCCTATGACTTATCCTCCAATTATTTTCTCCCTCCATAGCTATCCTATCTCTTGCTCTTATTTTGGACTGTTGGCTCCTCTGATCTCCTTTTACCATCTAGCTGACCACCCTGCTTTATATTTCTTAGAAATATCTCAAAAATTTCTCTTCCACTGATAGCACTCTATCATGTTCTCCACTATCTTTTAAACTATTCCCGGCTGTGCTGACCATGCTTTGCCAGACACAGAGTCCATGAACAGTGGACAAAATTTGGATAATCCTGCCTCCTCCTGAAGCACTGGATGCTGCTCAGAGATAAATTTTAGAATTTTTCGTCTCTTTTTCCATGAAAAGAAAACATACTGGAATTTTGATGGAATACATGTATCAGTATAGAGATAGTCCTTCATCTTGATGAATTTTGAAGAAGTGATCATCTTTGTAAAGCTATAATTTTAGAAACCTCTGTATTTGTCCAGGATTAAGAAAATAAATTTATTTTCAGTTCGATCTGTGGCCTTTGTCAAAAAATCAGTTGGCTTGCTTGAAGTCACAGCCTCATGGATCCTGCAAACTAGCCATTTTGGGGAAACAGAAATCAAGACTTCCCACTGATAATTCAGCCTCCAGCACACAAAACTCGCGTGGTAGGAAGACCCCATTCAGGCCTCCTGTCTCTGTACCTGTCTTTGTCTCTCTCTACCTCTGTCTCTGTCTTATCTCCTTTTTTTAATTTTTGCTTTTTAGAATTTCACGCAGAGCTTGCACGCTGCGTGGTTTTCAAATTTTAGGTTTTTACTGAAATCTTTTTAAATTTTTTTTTTTAGTTTTATTGAAAAGTTTTTATCTTCGTTTTTTCTTCTCTTTTTCTGTTTCTTGTTTCTTCCTTGCTGTTGTTGCTGTTGTTTCTCTCTTTCTGTTTCTTTTTATGCATGCTCCTCAACACTCAGATTTAACTTCCAAGTTTGTGAAGAAACTTACCATCAACCAGATGACTAGAAATTGCTGCAGGACCACAAGAAATATGGGAAAGCAGGAAAATACCTCTCCTCCAAGGGAAAAGGATAACTCCTCTTCATCCACACACAGTTCAATGGAATTCA
>NW_006159901.1:1704026-1729659 GCF_000334495.1 Tupaia belangeri chinensis | reverse complement strand
TTTACCAGCACCAGACCAGATCTCCAAGAAGTTCTTAAGGGAGTGCTATGTCAGTAAAATTAAATGCAGACACACAGAAATAAGAGTTCAAAAACTAAGAAAATGGGCAACTTAATTGTAGGGACAATGTATGGCGATGAATATTATATCCCAGAATTCAATCTGGAAGATCGAACTTCAACAGAAGAAAGATTAAGTACATGAGACTGAACTGATGAAACAACATTCTGTGACTTGACTAAAATATTGCTGCTTTTCTTCTAAGCTTTGTTGTCCAGTTTTAAAGGATTTTTGTCCTGTCTTGAGCTGTCGGTAGGTACATGTACCTACTATTTGAACAGAATACTAACCTGTTTCTAGGCTTTAAGTTTCAAGGAAATATCATTACCAGTTCAAAATTGCTCTTCTTGAAATTACCAGCTGGACTTGCTATTGAAAGTAGTTAGATTACTTATGATATTGTGTGATCAACAAAATGTTGGGGGAAAAGGAATGGAAGACAACTGTATATAGCAGAGATAGTGTAATAAGAGAGTGAGAAAGGGCAGAGGGTCAAACATGGGGTAAAAAAACATATATATACCTATACATATATATGAAAGTAGAAATGGAGTATTATTGATGATAACATGCATGATTAAGCCACTATGCAGTTTATTCTAGATGAGAAACCACATTTAGTATGTTGTGGTGATGCTCAGGGAATGAATGTTAAGTAATTTTTTTTTAAAAGTTGCAGGAGGAAAAAAAAACAGTAAAACTGTTTGTATCGAAATTTTTAAAAAAATGCATATTTGATGACTGCAGTAAGCTATATAGCCAAAGCTAGGTACTATTTTATAGTATGTTCATTCTACTCACTGAGGTTTATGCCTAAAGTCAGACTTAGGTTCATGCATAGATATATATCACCTGTGCTAGCTATTGGATATATTCAGACTAATTAAGTTTATTAGCAAATCAATTAAATGGGGGGGGGGAGGCATAGAAAGCAACCCTGGATACCAGAGACAATGAAAATTATTTGCTGATAACATGTATGTTGATGTGCTTGATTGAGCCAATATACAGTGTATTTTGGATGGAAAATTCATTGGTATGCTGTAATGATGTTTAGTGAATTAATGTAAAAAATAAATAAATTTAAAGAGAAAAAAAACTATTCCCTTGGTATTATTACAAAGAAAATTCTCTGAAGAGGAAGTGGCTGTGGGTAATCTGTCTGCCATTGTAATACAATCACCCTAATTTTTCTAGTTACTTCTTGTTCCTCTATTTTGTAACTCTTTTTATTTCTTTTTACATTTTCTACTAATATTTACTTTATATATCGAAAAAATATTTGCCCATACTCCATAGTTCTTGGCAGTTAATATACAATTTTCAAAACTTCCAAAAAACTAAATTTTAAAGATAACTTTCAAAATATTTATTATTTTGTTTGTGACTCTGTAACAACAGAGACAGTATGGTTTTAAATATTTTTGAGAAAATATTTACATGTCAACTACTCAAGCTGTTGAGAAGCAAACACCCTGCACACATTTCACACATGAACCTTCCCTACTTAGTTCTGCCTACCAAGTATTCTGTGGTTTACCACCTGCTAGCAAAGAGCAGTCTCTTTTCTTTCTTCAAGTCTTTCTCAAGGTAATCCTCTGGTTGTGGCCACTCTTTCACAAACTCTACTGATTACATTGTTGGACTGGAAAAGTCCAGGTTATTTTATGGTACTAATTCTTTCATATGGTTTCTCTAATCTCCTCTGCAAGGCAGAACTGTTTATGGTGCCAGGCAATCTTTTCAAGACCTTCTATTAGCTTTCTTGAGATCTACCTTAGTTCCATAGTTTTCTGATCATATCTTCACATATGGCACTCCAGTTAAAGCCATGGCAGTAATGAGTATTTCCGATTTCTGATGCAAGGCAACAGGTATTACTGAACTTATGCAAATAACCCTTCTGCCAAAAATAAGAATACTAGCAAATATTTTCAAATTCCAGAGGGGTCAGGAAGAGAGAAAAGTTTATATTTCAATTTAAAAATACAAACAATCAAGCAAAAAAATACATTTAAACAAATTGTTGAACCTATCAACAGCTCAAAAGAAGGCAAAATCCTTAAATCAGGAACACCTAGCATAGTAAAAAAAAGTCAGTAATGTTTTAGTCAAAAGTCATAAAATTCTATTTCACCAATTCAGTCTCATGTAATTAATCTGTCTTGTGCAGTGTTACTGTTAAAATACTGAAAGCTAACATTCAACTTTATTATTGATATTTCCAGACTTGTCCCTAGTATTTTCTTGGCTGCTCTTTGTTCTCTTATTTCTGTCTGTATGTCTTTAGTTTTCCTGGTAAGAACTTCTTGAAGAGCTTGCAACTCCTCTTTTAATCTAGTGCTATATCAAACATAACTTCAATTATATCACTCTCCCCAGATAAAAAGTCTTTAAAGACTCCCAATGGCCTCCCAGGGGCAGACCACACAAATTCCTTAGCATGGTATTTAAGACCATTTCTCTGGGCCAAATAACTACTTCTGAAAACCCCTGTTTCTCTTCTTGAACTTAATTCTCCACTCCTCAGGGCATCTTTGCTACTCTCTTCCAAACAGACACCACATAGCTTTTCTTCTGTAACTTTGCTAGTCTTTCCCTTCTGTCTTACTGCTCATGCCAGATTCAACTTCAACAATCACAGCCTTCTGACTCTACAAGATTCAAAACAAAGTTGACCTCCTCTTGTAGCTGTCTCACCCATTTAACTGTCACATCTCCTTTCTGAAAAAAATCATATAACTTTGAACAAACCTTTTTTTGACATTTATCTCATCACTGTTTTTTTTTATTGTTGCTTAATATTTTATCTGTCTTGTTAAATTGTGAGCAAATGACAGGAAATTTCTTATTCATCTTTTGCATTCTCTGTAGCAGTTATGCATTACATTGTATACGGTATTAGCTCAAAAAGAATTAAAGAAAGGTGGAAGAAGAAAATATAGTTTTAGTTGGACATTAGTAATACTTTTCTAACATTTCTTTATTAGTTTTATCATATTTCATTTCCAAAAGAATTTTATTATAAACTCTACTTCACTAAATTTGTTTTACATAATTGGAATTCTTATTGTGGTCTTGAACAAATCAAGATCTAGGTGTTTCACTACTCTTAGAATAGTTTCCTATCTGGGGCCAGACAGTGGTACAACATTAAAATACAATATTCTATAAGATAATTCCAAATCGGAAGGTTCATGGTTCAAGTCCAGAAATCTCCCAGAGTACACCAGGTGGACATTTGTCCATGATTCAGGAGAGCTGACATAAAGCTCGAGATGGAGGAAAGCATCAGGACCCTGTAATGGGGTCTGTCTCTCTCTCTCTCTCTCTCTTGCTCTCAGAAGAAATAAATAAACACGAAAAGAAAGAAATTGTTCTATCTGGTAGCAATGCTCCATAACACTTACACCACATGAGAAGGTTCCAGGTTCACATCTTGGGGTCTCCCTTTATATGCCAGGCATGCAGGCTCACGCCTGTGATCCATAGCTGACTGAGGCTGGGGGGAGGATTGAGACATGGAGATATTATTGAGGGTGCCTCTTTATCTCTCTCTGTTGCTCAAGCATAAATAAACTTTAAAAAATTAGTTTCCTATTCAAAGAAGCCAATCTACAACCCCAAATAACTTCAACCTCAGATCCTTGATTGCATTTCTCATAAAGAACAAATGTAATTCAAATGCATAGTTTGCAGCATCATTTCTAAAGGTCCATCCTCTCTCCATACTATTTCCAACCAGCTAACAAGTACTCCAGAAACTATCATCTCCACAACCGACCCCCACCCCAAGATTTTCACTGCTCAATTCGACAGGGCTTTACTTCCTTTACCTATTGTGCTGAGCCAGAGTTGGGTCAAGACACAGCAATTAGATTTCCTTTCCTGAAAATTTGGGAGTAAGACCAAAATACTTTAGTTCAGTGTGAGCTGATCTTTTGGATATAAGCACATTTCACCTGCCATGAGAGAAGCTTATTTGACAAAGGAGAACTCTCCTCCAGCAAGGAAAAATATCCCTCCTTTGAAGGCAGCAAAGGAGTGGGCAGGAAAATGGATTGACAATTACAGAATTCTCTTAGCCAAAGTAGCATGAAATTTTATAACAGCTTGAATCTGACATTTAAACCAACACAGCAGTTTTAAAAGTCTGCTGTATGCTTTCTCTCAATCCTTTCACTTTTTAAGAACTTAAAAATACATAAATAAAATAATCAGAGAATATCAAAAACACAAACAGCCACCAAATTTCACAACTCATGAGTGTTTTGACACAAGCAGAGAGAAGTGGAAGAGAAATCTGAGAAAATATAGAACTTCTTATGGATTTTTAATATATAAAAATTTTAGATAAATTTTACATAAATATTTAAAATTTTAAATATTTAGAAATATTGAAAAATGTTAGAACTTCTGATGGGTTTTAAATATTTAAAAATTTTAGATAAAAAAGATCAAGAAGTAATTCACATGCATTCAGCACGCTTACCTAGAAAGTTCTCCAGAGGAGAAAGTCTGGCTATCTTGACTATCCAAGGGCATTTGATGGAATTGGTCCAAAGGCTTTGGCACTAGAGACAAAGGCTTAAGAGGCTGTGATGAATGGCAGGGACTGAGATAGCTACATAGCTTTCAGCCCCCACCAGAGTTGTCCCTTCCACTGTGGACCCATTCCTGCAGAAAGCCAGGTTCTCAGCCCTTGCTTGCCCTTAAACAAACCCCTTCTAGCACATCTAGGATCTAATCATGCCTTTTTTTTTCCCCCTTTTGAATGGTTTTTCCTGAAATCCTTTTTATCTTTATACTTTTTTACTTTTAGCATGTTCGTTATTTCCTGTACTTAATTTTTAATCTCACCTACTTTTAAACTTTTTATCCTAATGCATATATCTTAATCTTTTATCTCTTTTACTTTCATGGTTTTAACCTTTTATCTCATTGGCCTCTAGCCTTTTCTCATTTATTTTAGATCTCATCCACTATATCTTTTTATTATTTTTTAATGTTTAACTGTTAACCTTTATTTGGAATTGAATTCTCTTATGTTTTTTAACTTCTATTTCCTCTATATTCATTTTATTTTTTCTCTTCTCTTACTCTCAGGTTCTTACATTATACTTTTTTCTAAGTATCTATCTACCCTTGTTCATAAAATCTTTTAAAAGTTCCCTCTTCCACCTCTTTCATCATAATTTTCTATGCTTAATTTTTTTTAATTTTTATAATAACCAGTAAGGAGTAGGGTCAAAAGATTGTTGTCACCATACACAAGGCAAATCAAAGACTATCCCAGTTGGATCCAGAGGTTCCCTCTGTATCCCTCTCTCAATGCTCCTGCTGTGCATCTTTCACTCCTGTCTATAAATCTTAGAAAATTCTCACTTGGAGAGGTACAAAAACCTATGAGGTAAAGTTTTCTAGGCTCTAATTTTCTATGCAGTGGGCTAACTTAACTTTATGGTACTCTGTAGATTCACATTGCCTTGCTTTATCTGAGCTCTGCAATTATTGTATTATTTCAAGGGAAAGGAGAACTTTTCCAATTTATAAGTGTATTAAAAGCAGAGATATGTAGAGAAAATGATATGTAGGAAGGGTGAATGGAGCTACAAAGAGAGAGAAAAAAAAAACAATGTCTTTTTTCTTTTTTTTTTTTTGTTTAGGTTTTTGCTGTAGGGTGTGTGCACTCACTAGAAAGGAGAGAGACAGAGGAAGGCAGAGAAGGGGAAAGTGAGAAATTACAATCTCAAATGCAATTGAACAAGGGGGACCAATGGGTAAGTTCTAGTCTCAGTGCAGGAGAAGACCAATGTGCCAACTCAATTCTCACTTGGAGAGGTACAAAAACCTATGAGGTAAAGTTTTCTAGGCTCTAATTTTCTATGCAGTGGGCTAACTTAACTTTATGGTACTCTGTAGATTCACATTGCCTTGCTTTATCTGAGCTCTGCAATTATTGTATTATTTCAAGGGAAAGGAGAACTTTTCCAATTTATAAGTGTATTAAAAGCAGAGATATGTAGAGAAAATGATATGTAGGAAGGGTGAATGGAGCTACAAAGAGAGAGAAAAAAAAAACAATGTCTTTTTTCTTTTTTTTTTTTGTTTAGGTTTTTGCTGTAGGGTGTGTGCACTCACTAGAAAGGAGAGAGACAGAGGAAGGCAGAGAAGGGGAAAGTGAGAAATTACAATCTCAAATGCAATTGAACAAGGGGGACCAATGGGTAAGTTCTAGTCTCAGTGCAGGAGAAGACCAATGTGCCAACTCAAAGACAAGCAGAGAGTGTGAATACTTCCTTATATCACCTTTTGTTCTAGTCAGCCCTCCAAGGAGTTGAATAAGCCCACTCATATTACAGAGAACAATCTTTTTCACTTAGTCTATGGCTTCAAATATTAAACTATCCAGAAATACCCTCATAGACACAATCAAAATTGCTTATTCAAATATCTGAGCACCCATGTCCCAGTCAAATTGACACATAAAATTAACCATCACAAGTTCACTCTTTGTCAACTTGGAACCCATACACATATCCTTAAGCCATACTTAGTCTCCCAATAAAGACAATAACAGTCATAATTTCACCTAACACAATACAACTGCAAATGCAGCAACCCCTTACCCAGAAGAAGAGGAAAAGTTTTTGAATTATGTTAACCTTCTCCTTGATATTCTGTAACTTAGATACTATAATTCAAGATTAACAATACATAAATAATATGGTCATAAATCAATGCACCTACAATTGGTAAATACATGGTGAGGGAGTTAGAGAGAGAAGAAAATAAAGGTATTTGATAGGTATATACACATTTACATGCACATACAAACATGCTTATAATAAGGAAAAATGTTCATAACAATTACAGTCATTATTTCTGTAACTTGTCATGTGACCATAGCTTTCAGCAGTAGCATTTAGCATACACTAAGATCTGTTTCCTTACATCTGGAGTGTGCCCTAAAATGAGTAAGGTGTACTTCCTGAAATATGATTTGTTGGAACCCTGAGAGTAGAAATACCGATGTGTGGACAACGTAGATGTTTTAATATGATTTGTCCATAAAAAAAAATATATGGATTTCAAAACATATATATTGCCACATTTGTAGCTTTGCAAGTTTTATCTTTCCAACTACAATGGGAAATGTTTGACAAAGTATTAAATTTAGGATTTGTTGAGCCCACTAAAGCAAACGATCATAAATTCTCCCTTTCAACCTGGATTTGGTTTCCCATGTTAAGGTTCACTATGAGGTATACTGTTTCTTTATTAAGTATTAGAACATTACTTTTCTCATTTGGGAAGATAAGAAATACTTGTTGGAAGTCAGTGCAACCCTACTTGAAGCACTGGAAAATAGATTAAGTTTCATTGGACTTTATTTTGAAGAAAAGTTTATAAGCTAAATGAAAAATTCCTCAACAAAGTATTTTTAACGGGATCTGATGGTGCTGAATTGTTGTGTACAGATGAGAATTTGCCCATCTCTACCCTGGAAGCATCACTGATTGTGTCAGTCAATCTTCTCTATTATCATCCTTAAGAATGATGCTCCAACCTGAGCACCAATTCTTCTTGTAAATGTATGGAAGTCAGACTGCATTTTGGTGGCAAGCTTCAGGGTCTTATACATTTTTGTGACCTAATTTCATTTCTGCTGTCATGTACTTTTTCCTATGATCGTTTTTGTCTGCACTCATTTTTTAATCCATGTATTTTGTACTTCATTTGATCTTGTAATATTATTTATAAAAAAGACAAATCTTTCCTAGAACAAATTGGGTTATAAAGAGAGAATCATTCTTCAAAGTTATGGAAGTATAATTAGTTATGGTATAGAAACACTGGGGAGTCCATATTTTTAGCACGGCAGTTATGTGGTTGAAGTGCTTTTGCTATGTGGTTCATGTGTATGCTGAGATAGACTGATTGCAGGAATATACCAGTTTTTAAATTACTGCAATCCCATCAACAGGGATAAGAAAATGGAGAAAAAGAAGGGACTAAAAGAGACCACACCAAAAAAGACTCAGCCATGCTAGCTGACAGTATACTAGGTATACAATGAATTGATTTATATTAACTATCAGGTCTTAGGCAAGTTATTTAAAACTTCTTGCTTCCTCATCTTCAAAATGGGAGTAACGATACTTCATAGGGTTTTCCTGAGCATTAAATAAGATAATTGCATGTATTTAGCACAGTGCCCTTCATACAGTAAATGTTAAATGTGTTATTTTTAGAATATAGACTAAGAAAAGCAATGAGTTGAAGACAATAATGTCTAAGACTTGTACCAGAATAACTGAGAAGATGTTTATGTCAGTGACAAAAACTGGATAGTTGTT
Organism: Tupaia belangeri chinensis; assembly: GCF_000334495.1. Classification (NCBI taxonomy): domain Eukaryota; kingdom Metazoa; phylum Chordata; class Mammalia; order Scandentia; family Tupaiidae; genus Tupaia; species Tupaia belangeri. Next base: position 1,721,239 of record NW_006159901.1, on the reverse strand, counting down.
CTAGGAAAGAGAAAATTAGTATTATATCAGGGTAGAGTTAGCATCTTTCTAGATACTGTAGGCATAAATTGGGAAATAAAATAACAAGGAGACATTTCGTGTTACATCCTGTTTCATATCCATTTTCAATCACTCTCCCAGCATCTCCACCCACTTCATCTGAGCATCATTTGTGGACATGCTTCCCTCTTGCCTTGATTAAAAGCTGCATAATGCCTGTTTCCACCACTTCCTCTTTCATGAGCACCAGCCCACTTGGGTGCATCTGACTGGCTTATTTGTATGCTGTCTACTTCCTCTCCCTGATTATCGATGAAAATGTTAACTAAATCCATCCCCTGTGGCTTACCACTAGACACCTTTTCCCAAAAGGAATATACCATAATTTATCACGAATCTTTATTTCCTCCTCTCCAGTTTCCAGAATCACAATCGGCTTTTTAAACAAAACAATTGGAACCAATTCACAGAGTACATTATAAACACATCTGCCATATCAACAAATGGCAATTGATATGCACTGACTGTGAATTCTCAGATCAGGAAAAAACAAGAGCAAGGAAGACGGACTAAAAGGAATTTATGTGGAAAAGTGCAAGAGAGTCTGTGCCTCTCAAGTGGTGGAATAATGTGTAAGCCATGCACCTAACTGCTAAGCTAGGCCAATTCAAGTTTTCACCTCATGACATAACAATAAATCTTTAACATATTGACTATCATTTCCTTACTCTTAATTTCATTTTAAATTATTTGGAATTTTATCTATTTTTTTTCCTAACTTCTGACGGTCTGTGTCATTAAAACATGTTGGCTTAAATTAGAAATCATTGGAAAATATCCAGGACTTGTGGATCATGGTGCATGCTCTCCTCTGAAGAGAGTATATGCAGTCACATAGACCTTCCTCAGCTTTAGGAAGAAGATACGTAGAACACATATAAAATGGTATGAGTAAAGTTAGCCTTAGGCATAAAGCATACAGCGATCAATTACAAATACACATTTTATTAGCTCTCAACTGTCTCTAAAGATAGTTATGGCCCCAGAATTGCAGAGTAAGTTGAACAGTTGCGGTAAGCATAAATGAGCATTTTACTTCTCTACTGGGACAGAGCATCCACTGAGGGGATGCCTCTTGTGGGCACATGCACCAACAGTCCTGTCCTTTTCAAAGATTCACAGGATCCATGGCTTTAACTTATGCTCATCACTAATAGGTAGACTACTGGAACAGGCATCCAGGGGGCAGGTGGTGGCATAGTGGTAATACAATTAGTCCTACATGGGAAGATCCTGGGGGTTCATGCCGCAGGACCTCCCGAAGCACACCAGGAACATACTACACACACGTGCTCATGATCCAGACAGGGAGGGATGATGATGGTGGAAAGACCCTGTTGTAGGTTTCTGTTTCTTTCTCTCTCTCTCTCTCTCTGAATAAATAAACTTAAAAGTTTAGCTATTTCCCACTATACAAGATGGAAGGTAAAAAAAAACTGCAAAGCAGGATATTAAGAAGAAAACTGAAGCCAAGAAGGCTGATGCCAATGGCAAGTTTAAAAAGGGTGACCCCTAATGCTAAAAAGCCCAAGAAGGAAAAGCCTCTTTGTAGCTGAAACCCAGTCCTAGTCCAAGGCACCAGCAGATACTACCAATCTGCCATGTATTCCAGGAAGGCCATGTACAGGAGGAAATACTTGGGCAATAAATTTAGGATTGAAAAGGTTCTTGCCTTCTTTTTTTTTTTTTTTTTTTTTTTTTTTTTGGGGGGGTTTTTGTTTTTTTTCTCGGGGAGGTTTTTGCTATAGGGCACATGCGCTCACCAGAATGACAGAGAGAGACAGAGAGGCAGAAAGCTAGAAATCACCCCCCAGGGGGGATGGCCACCCTGCAATCCCTTCTCCTCCATTCTCCTCGGGGTCTTGGGCATGTTCGCACATGCACCCAGCGTGAATTTTAAACCACCTGTCTGGAACAGCGACATAGCCATTACACTAACTGCTGGTCCCTAAGGGTTCTTGCCATTTTCACAAAACCAGTTAGTGGGAATAAGAATGGAGGCACCAGGTGGTTAAACTTCATTTTGTGAATGAATGCCTAGGTACTGTACTGCTGAAAATGTACCTCCAAAGCTGTTGAGCCACAGCAAAAAAAAAAAAAAAAAAAAAAACTTTCAGTTCCCATGTGAGAAAAGTCAGGACTACCTGCAGTCTGTGTTTGCCCTCACAAATGGAGTTTATCCTCACAAATTCGTGTTTTAGGGGCTGGCTAGGAGGTGGTATGGTGGTTAAGAGCACTGGACTCCCACATGGCCAACTGCTGTTAAAGTCCTGGACCTTGTACAAGCTTGGCTTGTTATCTCACTTTCTCTCTCACTCTGTCCCTCTCTGGTCAAATTAAAAAATAAATAATAATTTTTAAAAATTTAAAAAAACAAATTGGTGTTCTAAATTTATTGACAAGAACCTAATTAAATAACTGATTATGAAAAAACAAGTTTATAAGTTTCCATATCTTGGCTCCATTGCTTATTGGCTCTCTGAGCCTCAGACTCCTCAGTCCTCATCTATAACATGGGACTGATATCTACCTTGTAAAATTGTTTACTCAGGGAAAAATGGCTATGTAGTCAACTACAGTTTGAGTCCCAGACCTAGTGGCTTAAACTCACACCAGCGCTTGGGCATGCGTGCCCAAGATCCAGAGAGGAGAACGGAGGAGAACAGATTGTGGTGTGGCAATCTCCCCTGTGGGGGCGATTTCTCGCTTTCTGTCTGTCTGTCTCTGTCTTTCTGGTGAGCACACACACCCTATAGCAAAAACCTCTACAAAAAATAAATAAATAAATAAATAAAGGATTCAGTACGGTAACTGGTATAAAGTATATCTCAAGATGGCCTATAGGGAATGTCAAAGACGAGAGTTGATTACCTGCTTGTCCAGAAATTATCTGGTTTAAGGAGGGAATTTTTAAAAAGCTTTGTGGTCCAGCAGGTGGCATAATGGTTAAGGTGCAGGACTCCCACATGGTCAACCATGGTTCAAGTCCCGGACCCAGCAGCCTGAAACTCATGCTGGGTATGTGTTCATGCATGACCAAAATCCTGAGACGAGAATGAGGTGTGGCCATCCACCCTGGGGAGTAATCTCTCCCTTTCTATCTCTCTGTCTCTCCAGCAAGTGCACATGCCCGATAGCATAAATTTCTCCAAAAAAAAAAAAAAGAAAGAAAGAAAGAAAGAAAGAAAAATACCTTAAAATACCTTTAGTTGTTTACGTAATAGATTTTGATGTCTGATGTTTCAGAATGTCAGGCTACCTGCCACAAAAAAAGTAAGACTGCAACTTAAACAGAAAGCTAAAAAGAACTGACAACATTTTTAAATGAGTCATAGATTCCATAACTACTGCTATCTGCCTTTGTGTTAGTCTAATGAGCACCTAATGACTTCCTATAACCCAGTCAGGGGGAAAGCAAGGAGTACAGGCTATTCTTCACACCATCAAACTTAGGTTTTAAGGCTAAAGTGGAAACTTCAAATGAAACAAATATTTCTTTCTAGGACCATTGAGCAATCACTTGGTTCAGTGTCTTTTCAGAGGAAGGCAATTGAGTTGAACTTCCTTTAGGACATTTTGCCACAGAAAAGACATCTCTGGAGCTTCATGCAATGAGTTCTATCAGTCAACCTGAGGAGGCCTGGAGTTAGCTAAATCAGCTTCAAGAAACTGAACATACTTAGAAATCAGGTTCTTCTTCTACTCACAGTCCCCAAATTCTTGGCCCCTCTCTCATTGTAGCTCCCCCGCTGCCTCTGTTCATCTGTAGAAGCAGCAGGAAGAATCAGTCACTAAACAGACTTTATAAATCTCTGTACTTCAGTTCAAACTCACTTAAGTTTCTAAATCCCATCTGTTACATATTCAACACTTCCCTTAACTTCCTTTTAAGCATTTTGATGCTGTTGTATTGCAAAAGTGACCTTCCAGGTACAGGAAAATAGTACCTCTGAGTTTGTAATCACCTGTTACAGTGCCTCTAAAATGGCCATGCCAGCTCTTTAGATGAGGAAGAGATGTACTTCCCCACCCCATTAAAGTTGCCAATAATCCCCTGAAAGTGGTTATGCTCCCAGGGAAAGAATATTACAAAGACTTGACCCCTTCCTGCCCACCCCAGAGTGAGAAATTACAATTATTCAACTGGGAAGGTGAGAGGGGAATTTAAAGTGTCCTTTTTTTTTTTCTCTCTCTCTCCTCATACAATATACTAAATCAAAAATAAATCTAGGGATGGGTAGATCCTGCTGACAGCAACGATTTCTGACATTTGAAAAAAAAAAAATTCTCTTCACAGGATGGAGATACAAAGTAGATCAAAAGCATAGTCTCAATTTTAACTCTAACAACATAAAAACCATTACAATAAATCATTTCTCCATGGAATAATCTCTTGTATATATGGAGCTGTCAGAAGTCTCCTTTATACACATAAAAGGTACTACATTACATACCAAAAAGGAGTATGATAAAACTAACTCAAGAAAGGGAAAGATAAATGAACATCTACAACAGAGGTTGGGCAATTCCTAAATAGCAAAGGTCAGGGAAAATTCCTGGAGTAGGACTTTGATGCATTTCTGTTCTCTTCATGACTGAGTGTGTCCCAGCAACACTCATCAATAAATGTCTATCGGTGTTTTATAACTCCCTCACTTCTGCTGATTTCATTTTCCATCAGTTTCTCAGATAGAATGCCGACTTGTCACAGCTCCATACAATGAAACCCTTTTTGTGTTAGTGCTGGTAACTTTTAATCTATTCATTTATTTTCAGTGTTCCACAGTTACAATGAGCATCTCCTTCCTGATTGGTTTTTTTTTTTCAGTTTCTGTTCTGCCTGAGATGGTCTCACTTCATAAATCTGTAATTAAAGAAACCACTGGAGAATGTAGCTACCACAAGGTTGAGGTGTTTTTTTGACATGGGTCATATCTCTGCTCCTTTTGCCAAATGATATTGAAATATTCATGGCAAATTAGCATAAGGCACATCCTGTTTTATGAGGAAATGTTGCAGAACAATATCTATAACTGATGCATAAAATATAAGTTTTCTATTTTCATACGTGAAAGCAGACCTACATATATCAAGGGTTTATTACTTGAGGTTCAAGTCACTGAAACTTTCCCTGCGGAATCTCGAACATAACAAACTTAATTAAGTGTTCTGTGGTTTAAATACTTCAGGTCTGTAAATTTGCCTAAATTACTCCTTAAAGTTCATTTTGTCATTACATAACTTTGGGAGATAGGTCATTAAAAAGAAGTTAAAAGAATCTTCATCTGCAGGTGAGTTTTCTTTCCACAGTGTTGGTTGGGAGTGGGGGAAACACAGGTACCAGTGTTTTGTGAATGCTCAAGACTTAGATAGTGTATTTTGACTCAGTATATACAGTGAACATGAATGGTCAAGAAATACTGAAGGAAGGGCCAGATAGTGGCACAGCATTAAGTGTCACCCTCTGCAAAAACTAACCCACCTGGAAAGTTTCCAGTTCCAGTCCAAAGACTTTCCTGAGTACAAAAGTCCCATGTGTGCCCATGATTAAGGGCTGGCTGAGGCTGGGGAATCAATGACAGCATCAAGACCCTGTTAGGGGTGCCTATGTCTCTGTCTGTCTTTCCCTCTCTCTCTCGCTCTCATTTCTCTTGCTCATGGAAGAAATAAATTAACATTTTAAAAGAAGGTAAAATATATTATTAAAAAATCTAAAATTAAAAATTTTAAGAGAAGAATATTTTGATTTTTTAATCTTTCTTCCTGATATAAAGTGATTGAGTTTAAAACATTTAAACTCACACTGTTCCATGACCAGGTTCTTAACGAAGTAAAGCAATGTGAAAAATGGCAATAGAATTTTACACCACAGAAATCAGCAAATGGCACAAATCTGGGCTTCCATCCCCCCTTATCCTGTCTACCACCACTACCACCCCTGCCAGTTATTAAACATTTACCAGCACATAACTGATTGGGGGTGACTATGACTGGTCTCATCTCCAGTCATGGACTGGGGGTTCTGTATAGGATTTGCATTTATCATATTTATTTGGTTCCCTAGACACTATTCTACCACCAGAATCTAGGTCCGAATTAAGATAGAAACTTGCACAGCCATGCTAAGAACCATGCACATCATGTTTTCTCTGTCTAGGCAGACTGTGAACCCATTTCCCTGGAACATTTCCCAGTTTATGTTGTGATTATGGTTTATCATTTGTATCTTCCTATAACAACAAAAGTATTATTCTTAATTGTGTTTTCTGAAAGATGAAATGGGTTTTATAGATTTCTACTCTGTACCTCTAGCTTCCGCCATGGTCTGGTATACTGTGATAGGCATGTGCAGTGAACAGAATTCTCACTCCAATACATGGGGAAAATCTCAATAATTATTTGACATATTGATATAACAAAAATTCCTAACCACTTTAATATTTGGTTAAATCCATCTAAATCCATTTCCAGCCCTTTCCAGACAAAACCCTTACAGAGGATAGGCAGAGTATCTATTCATAAAGTGTGCTCTGCCACTAGCACCAGGACTGGTACCTCCTCCCAGTCAGGTGAGCAGGAGAGCATTCAATGCTGCAATTGGCACCTGTCAGCCAATGGAAAAATAAGTCCCATAACCTATGCTAAAGTCTGTAAGCTACATGAGGCAGCCAGGCATCAAAAGAGAGGGCTCAAGAGTAAGTATGAGAAATTATAGCTTGGATATATGAGAAATATGCATTAAAAATGAATCTAAGCAGTCCTGCTGTAGAGCATACGAAGTTGCTTCAAACATTAGCAGTATTCTTAAAAGCATGGTACCCAAAGACAATTCAACAAATGCAGCTGCAGAAAGAACACTTACATATCACTATGCAGAGCATGACTTTTTAAGTTAAAAAAAATCATTTAAATTGAGTTTCTACATTTTCTATTTCAAATCTTCTGTAGATATAGAAAAAGAAGCAATAGCTGTCAATGTGTCGGCTCCATTAACAGAAGAAGAGCTTCACACACACAAATGACTTTACAACAGTATCATCAGGGGCTTCAAACAGAAAATCAATCAGCTTAATTCCATTAATGATTTCTTTTTTTTTTTTTCCTATCCAATTCACAGAACCAAAGTGAAGATTGGGGAAATTCCTTCTGTTGAAGGTGAAACATCTGACATCCTTGGAAATATTATTATAAATTCAGCTAAAAAGTTCACTCAAGGGAAAAATATTTTGCACAGATAGTATGAACATAAATTTTGGTGCAGTGCAGTATGGTGAAAATAATGTCTTTACTAAATTAAGAAACCTATGAAGCAGAGATGTTCTTGAAATTAGTTGTGTTGCAGACATAATTCATAATTGCCTCTGAATAACCTACGAGGGTATGAAACAAAATAAAAACTCTGTTGTACATACAGAGTAACTGAACTACAAAATTTTTGTGATTAAAAAAATGTTAAATGAAAACAAAGCAAATAAACTTCAGCATGCAATATACATGTTTTGCTATGCACCATAAATTAGATTTTAGAAAGTTTGGACTTTTGTAAAACTATTCTGCAATTCAACCTATGGATATTACAATGGCATTGACTGTTTTCAAAATGAGTCCTCTATGTTTTGTATGGATTTTGTTAAAAATCAGTTAAAATCTTTTAAATGGGTTAACAAATAGAGCACCAAAAATCTTAAAATTTTGAAGCTTTTACAAATTGTGATCATTAAAATCAGAGCTTGCAAACAGAATATTAACATTTTTTCCTTCAAAGATAAGGAAAGAAATTAAGATAGCTCAAATGGAATCAACAATTTCATTTTGAAATTCTGTAGTTATCTTTTGGAATATGTCTTCCTTTTTTCAGTTTTATTAAGGTTAAATTGACCCAAATAAAGGGTATATTTATGATGTACAGTGTGACATTTCAACAAATATATACATAAAACTATGATTAAATCAAATTAATTACTATAGCATGACCTCATATACTTTTTTGTGGTAAAGAAATTTAAGATCTAATCTCATAAAAATTTTCACATATACAATACATCATTAATTATAGCCACCATACTGTATAATAGGTTTCCAAAATTTATTTCTACTAATTGAAACTTTATGCCCTTTCACCAACATCTTCCCATTTCCACACAGCATCCCCACAAATACACACACAAACACACAGCACCAAGGCCATGGTTAACACGATTCTACTCTACATTTATAAGTTCAACTTCTTTTTGGATTCCACATAAAAGTGTGATCATGTGGTATGTATTTCTTTACCTAGCTTATTTCACTTAATATACTGTCTTCCATGTTCATCCATGTTGGATTACTATTTCACTGTATATTATACTAAATTTTCTCTTTCTAGTCATCTATTGATGAACACTTAGATTAATTCCATACCTTGACTATTGAGTAATGCTTCAATGAACAAGGGAGTATCAATATCTCTTTGAAAAACAGATTTCATTTCATCTAATATATATGGCCAATAATGAATTGCTGGATCATATGGTAGTTCCATTTTTAATTTTCTTAAGGTCCTTCATACTGTTTTCTAGAGTGTACTAATTTACATCCCACCAACAGAGTAGAGTTCTTTTTTCTCCACATCCATACCAACATGCATTCACTTTTTGTCTTTTTGATAATAACCAATCTAATTACAGTAAAGTAATATCTTATTGGGGTTTTCATTGGCATTTCCCTGATTAGTGATATTGAACTGTTTTACATTTACCTGTTCAGCATTTGTATATCTTCTTTTAAGAAATGTCTGTTCAGATCTTTTGTCCATTTTTTGGTTGGATTGTTTGTGGTTTTAGTTATTGAGTTGTTTGAATTTTTATATATTGTGATATTAACCTCTCATTAGATGTATAGATTGAAAATATTTTCTCACATTCTGTACATTGTCATTTCATGCTTTAGACTGTTTATTTGTCATGCAGAAACTTTCTTACTTAATGTAATGCAAAAACTTTTCTAGTTGTCTATTTTTGCTTTTGTTGTGTTTTGGAGGTTCTATCTAAAAATTCCTTGCCCAGATCAATGTCATAAAACATTTCCCTGATATTTTCTCCTAATAGTTTTATTATTTGGGGTCTTACCTTTAAGGCTTTATTCCATTTTGAGTTAATTTTTGAATGTGGTGTGGGGTGGGTGGATGCACTTTCATTCCTCTGTATGTGAAAATTCAGTTACCATGACACCATTTGTTGAAAGGACTATCCTTGGCCTATTGTGTACTTATAGTACCTCTGTCAAAGACCAGTTGACCAGAAATTCATTAGTCAGTTTTGGACTCTCCATTCTATTCCACTTATCTGTATGTCCATTTTTATGCCAATACAGTGCTTATTTAATTACTACAGCTTCACACTATATTTTGAGATCAGGTAGTATGATAGTCACAGCTTCATTGTTTTGCTCAAGATTACTTTGCCTATTCAGGGTCTTTCACAATTCCATAAAAACTTTAGGATTAGGATTTTTTTTTTCTATTTCTTTGAAGAATGTCATTGATCATTTCATAGGAATTGCACTGAATCTGGGTGGTATGGGTATTTTAATAATGCTAATTCTTCCAATCTATGAACACAGACTATCTTTCCATTTCTTTGTGTCTTCTTCAATTTCTTTCACCAATGTTTTATAATTTTCAGTGTGTAGGTCTTCCACCTCCTTGATTAAGTTTATCCCTAAGTATTATTTTATGATACTATAAATAGAATTTTTATAGCATTATGGTCAAAAGAAATATTTGATTGATTTCAATCTTCTCAAATTTGATAAGATTTGTTTTGTGGTGTAATAATATGATCTACCCTATAAAATATTCCATTTATACTTGAGAAAAACATGTATTATGCTACTGTATAAAAATGTTATATGTATGTCTGTTAGGTCCATTTGGTCTACAGTGAAACTCAAATTCACTATTTCCTTATTGATTTTTCTGTCTGGATGATCTATCCAGATTTGAAAGAGAGATACTAAATTATTAGTGTATTATTGTGTTTCCTCCTTCAGTTCACTTAGTCTATATATATTTAGATGCTCAAAGGTAGGGTGCTTATGTACTTAAAATATTTTATATTATTTTCATTAATTGAACATTTCACCAGCATATAGTGACCTTCTTTGTCTCTTGTTATAATTGGATAATGATTTGTCCCAAAAAGATTCATGTGTTGGGATCTGGTTAATATCATAAGGTTTTAGGTGAATATTTAATCTTTTCATGGTGTCTCAGGATGGGGCCTTTGAATGTGATAAAGTTGCTAGGGCAGGATCCTTATGACTGAGTTCTGATGGGTTTATAAAAAGGGAAAGGAGCCAGACAGATATGCTGCTCAAAATCCCATCCTCCACCATGAAGTTAGCCCTGGACCTTGAGCCTCCAAACCTTGAGCTGACTAGACTTCTATTTCTTTAAATCACCTCATCTCAGATATTTCTGTTAGCAACACAACAATGGACTAAATACATCTCTTGCAATAGATATGAACTAAAAGTCTATTTTGCCATCTCTGTTCTCTTTTGATTACCATTTGCAGAGAATATGTTTTTCTATCCCTTCACTTACTTTAAGTAAGCCTAAGTGCTTACTTAAATCTATGGCAGCATATTGTTGCCTTTTTTTTTTTTAATCCATTCAACCACTATGTCTTTTGACTGAATCTATTTAAATCTGAAGTAATTTTTTATATGTAAGGAATTTATTATTGCCATTTTGTTCATTGTCATCTGACTCATTCATAGTTCTAGTTTTCCTTTCTTGCTCTCTTAACGTCCTCCTTTCTGATTTGATGATTTCCGCTAGCATTATCTATTCATTTCTTTAGAGAGGTTTTTGTCATAGGGCATGTGCACTAATCAAAGAGACAGAAAGTGAGAAATCACCGCCCCCACCCACCCAGAGGGGATGGCCACATCACAATCCTTTCTCCTCCATCCCCTCTCAAGATTTTGGGCATACACGCACATGCAACCAGTGTGAGTTTTAAGCTGCCAGGTCTGGGACTCAAACCATGGTCGACTATGTGGGAGTCCAACAACATAACTACTATACTATCTATTGTTCTCACCTGTTAAAATTTTATCTTTTATGCATATGTTTTTGCTTTTGGATTACCATCAGGTTTACACAAAACAGCCTATAGTTATAAAATAATAGCAACTTAACTTCAATCACATACAAAAAGTAAAGTTTTTTTAAGAGATAGATTTGGTATATGGCACATGCACTTCCTGTAGAGATGGAAAGAGAGAAATCATCCCCCGGGGGATTGCCATGACACAATCCGCCTCTCCTCCATTCTCCTCTCAGGATCCTGGCACACATGCACATACACCCAGCGTGAGTTTCAAGCCTCACTGGGACTTGAACTGTGGTTGACCACATGGGAGTCCAGTGATTGTAACCATTACACCATCTGCTGGTTCCCAAAAAGTAAACTTTTAATATCTCCCCCTACATTTTATATTTTATGTCACAATTTATCTTTTTATATTGCATAGTCCCTGAAAATTTATTGTAGCTATTATTACTTTTTAAATGTTTATCTTTTAGCATCTATTCTAGAGATATGAACGATTTACACACGACCATTACGATATTAACATATTCTGAATTGGACTATATACTTTTCATTGTTCCTTCATGAGAGAGAAAAAGAGAGGGGGAAAGGAGAGAGACAGTGGTAGTTTTTTGTTTTGTTTTTGGCTACAGGGTGCCTACACTCTCCAGAGAGAGACAGCAAGATAAAGAGAGAGGGAAAGGGGAAAACACTCCCCATAGAGCATGATCACACTACAATCCCTTCTTCATTTCTCCCTATTTTCAAACTTGTGTGGACACACATTATGGGTATAGGCAACTGTGCCTGGTGTGTTCAGGTGGTCCAAGAACTGAACCTGGGCCTCTCATACTGTTTCCAGCCTCCAAAGTAGTGGCGATATCTGTGTAGCACCAGACTAGACCCACCATGTAGGTCAGTTACTGGAAAGTATATTGTGTTCTTTATGAGTGTAATTTTTCTTTCTTTCTTTTTCTTTCTTTCTTTTCTTTCTTTTATGTTTTTGTTTTGGTTTGGTTTGGCTTTCATGTTTCTTGTTTCTTGTTGATATTTGCACATTTGGTGGAACTATCACCTCTTCCAAACTTTATTAACTGGTTTTGGTGGTGAAAGATTCTTCTACAGTTGGTATGAGTGTAGTAGTTGGGAGAGGTTGGTGGTTTTGGCTCCAGTAACTGTGCAATACCTTCATCTCTGTGTAGCTCTGTCAGCTAAGTCTAGTGTGTGTGGAAACTGGCTATGGTTGTGAATATAAACAATTATAGTGAAGGCTCTTGAAGTCTTCTTTCTTTTAATACATTCAATCACTGAATGTTATTACAGCTTGCAAAATGAATTGGTAATGATGTGGGAGTCTCAAGTATTTGTAGCTAGCTCTGTAGTAGAGCAGCTGAGCACTGTACATAGAAAAGTCAGATCTTACATGACTGACCACAGTCCATACCACGGCACCAGTAGCTTGAAGAAAATGTTGAGCACTTGTGCATGACTGCCCCAAACCGTGATGGAGAAATGCAGAATAAAGGACCATGGCAAGACCATGCCCCACTAGGATATGATTTCCCTCTCTCCTTGACAAGTGAATGTACCTTCTTGCAATTAAAAAGACAACAAAACAAAATCTTCAGACTATGTGTATAAGGTATATATTAAACAAACTCCGTCTTTGACTTGGGTTCCATTTCGCAAGATAGCTTATTATGTTTATGCAAACAGTTCAAAATCCAAAAAAAGCTCAAAATACTTCTTGTTCTAAGCGTTCTGGAGAAGGGATTCTCAACGTACACTTTGGCAGCCTTAAGAAACTAATGCACCCACTGAGTCCCTCTGAACCTCAGTTCTCAGCATCCACAGTCACCTGATCTGAGAAGGACAAAAAGACTTTCTCTCCTGGAAATTCAGAGTTGATACAAAAGCTTGGTCAGTCTCTGCAACGCACCTGACCTGGGCACAGCCACCTTTTCCCATATGCACTGAGAGTGTAAGAAAAGGCAGTCTGAAGAAACAAAGGGATGAAGGTAAAGCCCAAAAGAGGCAGAGCCATGAGCCACACTGCCATGGAGGCAGATACTGAGAGGACACTACAGAAGTTCCTGCAGATTTCTCATTGTTGTTTCACAGCCCTTCCTGAGCTGTGAGCATTTCAGGCCTGCCTCCTTCCTGCACTTCTCTTCTTGGAAGAACTCAATATCAGGGTGAACTGTAAGTGCATACAGTGACACTAAAATGACATCATATAAAAAACAGAGAAAGAGGTGAGAGTGGGGGAAAGAGAAAAGAGAAAGAGAGAGGAAAGAAAGAGAGATTGAGAAGAATGCTCAGACTTACTTTTTTTTTTTTTCAATTCAATATGAATGGTACAAACCCTGGGCTCCACTCCAACTAAAACATTACCAGCGCTATAATCATTGCTTATTAATGACATCACTCCTATTGATTTTGAAATAAAAAATAGCTATATAAACTTTGATAGCATTATTGAACATTTCAAGATCTCTATTTCATCATCGAAAAAATGGTTGAACAAATTATTTCAGTGGTTCATAAAATTAAGGACTCTGGAGGCCTACAATTCTTTGACATTTTCTATTTTGAAGTAATTAATAAGACTTTCTAATTATTTGACACCAATCTTTACAAAGTCACAAAAACATCAAGTTTCTTTGTGTATAGCTACTCTTCAGCTTGATAACAAGTTAGATTGGCAACTCTATGTACCTTTGGTTCATTCATCTGATGATCTTTTTATAGAGTTTAAACTTTCCAACCACAAAGCTCTGAATGCCAGTTGGTATCCCCAAGTAAGGAAGAAGCTAGAAACCAAAAAAAGTGACTTCTAAGCTCCCTTTTGATTTTAATATACCAAGAGTCTTAGATGCCTAGAATTTATAGAAAGAAGTCACTTTAAAAACTCAAATAAAACACGGGCTAACCCTCCAATATAACAAAGAAATGGTTTTTTTAGCTTCTAACTTCCTCTCCAATAGAAGGGTAACTGTTGGGCAGGCCCTGTAGACTAGTGATTTGAACCCTGGTCCTAATACCTTGAAAAATGTACCAAGTACATGTGCATATACGCCCAAAATCCAATAGGATGGAGAAAAATCAAGGAGAAATGACTCCACTGTGACCAAGATCTATGGGGGGGGGGGTTTCCCTCCTTCTCTCTCTCGTACATGTGCCCTCTAGCAATAAAAAGAAAGAAAGAAGAACAAGAAGAAAGAGAGAGAGAGAGAAGAGGGAGAAGAAGGAGAAGGAAGAAAGGAAAAGAGAAAAGAAAAAAGAAAAGCAAGGGAGGGAGAGAGAGAGGGAGGGAGGAAGGAAGGAATGAAGGAAGGAAGGAAAGGGACTGTTTCTAAATCAAACAAAAATAGCCTTTTCTTCAACCAGGAGCACCTGGTGAATTGTGGCATTCCAAAAGTAAAATGACCAAATTCATTGGTTTTATTTGATTGGTCAAAGCCAGATAAATATGACCTCTCTCAAACAGACCCTTCCTGTCTGTTCTTTTGTTTTTACCCTTAAGTAACTCATCAGCGAAGCTCTGTCCCTATGGCCAAGGATCACCCAGATCTCGAGAAACCAATTCTCTGCTAAGTTCCCCTGAATCATTTGCTTCCAAAATAGAGATGAGGGTGTAAAATTGAAAACACTGAACAGTAAATTAGGGAAGTAAAGGTTTCTTTACACTTAGTTGAGGTCACATGCACCATAGGCAATGCTGGAAGGGCAAACAGTCAGTATTATTGAAAGGGAAGTAGAAACCATAAATCCCACAAATCAAGGAAAAATTCTAGCATGGACACATGTAGAGAAGTAAGTAATGTGCAAGGAAGGTGGGCAGTACCATTCAGATAAGCCTGCCACCCAGAGCTGAGAAATGAAATGTTCATACAATATTAAAGGTGATTGTTACCACTGAGTTGTATGGGCTAGCACTTAGTAGTGACACTCTACCTTGATCTGTTTTGTATTCTTCAGGAAGCCTAGCACTGTGCAAGGCACAGAATATTACCTAGTGATCCCTATCAAGTCAAAGAGAAAGTTTAGGTGGGATGTAGACCACCTGACTTATGTAATGTCCAAAATGCTAACAGGATGGCGAAATGGAGAAGAGATTACAGCACAACCCCCAGCACCTTTGTCCCTCAGCACCCTTTTCTCCATCTGTCTGTCTCTGGTGAGTGCACAAGTACCCTCTGACAAATATTTTTTTTTAAAGTAGTGGCTCTGTGAGGAGCTTTTCAAAGTCAGGAGAACCAAGAAATCAGATTTATCCAGGCCAGAGAGTTACCTGAGCCAAGCACCATCACACCTAATCAAAGGTAGACAAAGAAGAAACTATGGCTCACACAGACAGAACATCTGTGAGATGAGGCAGAGATCAGGATGCTGCATCTACAAATGAAGGAACACCGCAGACTGCCAGCAAACCAGCAGAACCCAGAAAAGAGGCATGAAACAGTCTCGCTTTCACATCTCAGAAAAAAACAACCTTGCAAACACCTTGATCTCAGACTTCCAGAATGCAGAACTAAGACAAAAAAAAATTTGTTATTTAACCCATCAATTCATAGTATAATACTTTGTTAGGGCAGCCCTAACAAACCAACACAGACGCCTAGAGCTGCTGTTAAATCAGAAACATCTGCTCTGTTGCTCCAGATTAACTGGCTATTGAGAAGGGGTTCTTTCTTCTCTCCAGATAGTACCTCCCATCACCTTGCATAGCCTGTGTGTCTCTGTTCCTTGGACCCTGAAAGGATTTGGCTAGCTTGGTGGGAATTCCTCAATGTTTAGGAATGAGTAAATGAAACAGTTGGAAACAAAGAAGCTGCTGATTGGGGATCCTCAAATCAGAGGACCAGGAAATTTGAAACAACTTTCCTGACAGCTTCAGGGAGTGGCATTCAGCCAGCAACCCAACAGCTTGGCAGAGCTGGAGGGGAATAGCAGGTGACACTGAGAAACCCACATCCTGGCAAGCTTTCTGCTAGGGGCAGGAATATGGTCTTCCAGTCACTGATGGGTCCTACCCAAGCCACTCTCTCTGATTGAACAGTTCCTGAAGGAACTAATAGAGATCAATTACTATTCGGCATTTGCAATGCTGAAAATATTTAAGAAGTCAGTGTCATCTCTTAGCAAAGTCCTTCAATTACTGAAAACAGCTGTGTTTAATGGCAAACCAGGGACCATATCATGCAAGCCCTTTCTGGGTTCCTTTTGCCTTTGTCCCTCCCCTACAGCTCATTTTCCCACAGCCTAGATTTACTGGATGCCTGGTATGAGGAAAGAATTGGCACATGTCCTAATTCAGCCATCTGTGCCTCCTCTCCCCACCAAAGTGAGAATGCATTCAAAATAAACTATTTTGAAAGTACATTCTCGCCATTCAAGTTCTACTTCAAGACCTCACAATAGAGGGCACCTCCAGGATTCTCATTCCTGGCAGCAGCTGAATGGGGCTGCTGAACAATACTCTCAGTACTTGCTCAGAAAGAGGACGGGGCAGAACCAGGTGAAAGCTCTTCCAAGCTTCAGAGAGAGAAAGGAACCAGTGCCACATTGCCTTCCAGGTGGTCAAACTGCACTGTTCATTACTTGGAGTGAAAGGGGTGATTCCAACCCAGCCCTGGATAAGGTGGTAAGTGAACATGTGGCTTTAATTGCTGCCAGTTCAATATTTAAAGTACATATTTCAGGATACTGAAGCAAGTTGTAATTGATTCTACCTTTTTATATCTTTATATTTGATAGGCTTTCCAGAAGGGCTTAAGGGGAACAAACATTTCTGAGTACTTTCCTTTTGCCACACGATATTATGAACTCCCAGTTTATTCATTTTAGTTTCACAACATCCCCTCAAGATGAATGCTTTGCTTTTCATTTTAAAAAGGAATAATCTGGAACCAGTGTATTGCATAATGGTTACATCACTGGACTCCTACATGACTGACCATGGTTCAAGTTCCAGACCCAGAGGCTTAAAACTCACTCACACCGTGTGTGTGTGTGTGTGTGTGTGTGTGTATATGCGTGCCCAAAACCCCAAGAGGAGATGGGAGGGGA
>NW_006159901.1:1673725-1703798 GCF_000334495.1 Tupaia belangeri chinensis | reverse complement strand
CTAGAGATGGAGCATTATTTTCAAAATAAGAGAAGAGAGATTATTTGGATGCAGTGATTAAAATCTCTCTCCTATTACTGACTCTACATTTTGGAGATAAATCAATTAACACCACTGTCAGAGTGTGAGAATCTGTCACTTATAGAAAAATTACATACTCTTAATTCCAAATTAAAATAAATCCTATTTTAGAATTGTCAATGGGAGGGACCAGCAGATGGCATAATGGTTACGTCGCTGGACTCCCATGTTGTCGGCTGCAGTTCGAGTACCGGAATGACCAAATTCATTGGTTTTATTTGATTGGTCAAAGCCAGATAAATATGACCTCTCTCAAACAGACCCTTCCTGTCTGTTCTTTTGTTTTTACCCTTAAGTAACTCATCAGCGAAGCTCTGTCCCTATGGCCAAGGATCACCCAGATCTCGAGAAACCAATTCTCTGCTAAGTTCCCCTGAATCATTTGCTTCCAAAATAGAGATGAGGGTGTAAAATTGAAAACACTGAACAGTAAATTAGGGAAGTAAAGGTTTCTTTACACTTAGTTGAGGTCACATGCACCATAGGCAATGCTGGAAGGGCAAACAGTCAGTATTATTGAAAGGGAAGTAGAAACCATAAATCCCACAAATCAAGGAAAAATTCTAGCATGGACACATGTAGAGAAGTAAGTAATGTGCAAGGAAGGTGGGCAGTACCATTCAGATAAGCCTGCCACCCAGAGCTGAGAAATGAAATGTTCATACAATATTAAAGGTGATTGTTACCACTGAGTTGTATGGGCTAGCACTTAGTAGTGACACTCTACCTTGATCTGTTTTGTATTCTTCAGGAAGCCTAGCACTGTGCAAGGCACAGAATATTACCTAGTGATCCCTATCAAGTCAAAGAGAAAGTTTAGGTGGGATGTAGACCACCTGACTTATGTAATGTCCAAAATGCTAACAGGATGGCGAAATGGAGAAGAGATTACAGCACAACCCCCAGCACCTTTGTCCCTCAGCACCCTTTTCTCCATCTGTCTGTCTCTGGTGAGTGCACAAGTACCCTCTGACAAATATTTTTTTTTAAAGTAGTGGCTCTGTGAGGAGCTTTTCAAAGTCAGGAGAACCAAGAAATCAGATTTATCCAGGCCAGAGAGTTACCTGAGCCAAGCACCATCACACCTAATCAAAGGTAGACAAAGAAGAAACTATGGCTCACACAGACAGAACATCTGTGAGATGAGGCAGAGATCAGGATGCTGCATCTACAAATGAAGGAACACCGCAGACTGCCAGCAAACCAGCAGAACCCAGAAAAGAGGCATGAAACAGTCTCGCTTTCACATCTCAGAAAAAAACAACCTTGCAAACACCTTGATCTCAGACTTCCAGAATGCAGAACTAAGACAAAAAAAAATTTGTTATTTAACCCATCAATTCATAGTATAATACTTTGTTAGGGCAGCCCTAACAAACCAACACAGACGCCTAGAGCTGCTGTTAAATCAGAAACATCTGCTCTGTTGCTCCAGATTAACTGGCTATTGAGAAGGGGTTCTTTCTTCTCTCCAGATAGTACCTCCCATCACCTTGCATAGCCTGTGTGTCTCTGTTCCTTGGACCCTGAAAGGATTTGGCTAGCTTGGTGGGAATTCCTCAATGTTTAGGAATGAGTAAATGAAACAGTTGGAAACAAAGAAGCTGCTGATTGGGGATCCTCAAATCAGAGGACCAGGAAATTTGAAACAACTTTCCTGACAGCTTCAGGGAGTGGCATTCAGCCAGCAACCCAACAGCTTGGCAGAGCTGGAGGGGAATAGCAGGTGACACTGAGAAACCCACATCCTGGCAAGCTTTCTGCTAGGGGCAGGAATATGGTCTTCCAGTCACTGATGGGTCCTACCCAAGCCACTCTCTCTGATTGAACAGTTCCTGAAGGAACTAATAGAGATCAATTACTATTCGGCATTTGCAATGCTGAAAATATTTAAGAAGTCAGTGTCATCTCTTAGCAAAGTCCTTCAATTACTGAAAACAGCTGTGTTTAATGGCAAACCAGGGACCATATCATGCAAGCCCTTTCTGGGTTCCTTTTGCCTTTGTCCCTCCCCTACAGCTCATTTTCCCACAGCCTGGATTTACTGGATGCCTGGTATGAGGAAAGAATTGGCACATGTCCTAATTCAGCCATCTGTGCCTCCTCTCCCCACCAAAGTGAGAATGCATTCAAAATAAACTATTTTGAAAGTACATTCTCGCCATTCAAGTTCTACTTCAAGACCTCACAATAGAGGGCACCTCCAGGATTCTCATTCCTGGCAGCAGCTGAATGGGGCTGCTGAACAATACTCTCAGTACTTGCTCAGAAAGAGGACGGGGCAGAACCAGGTGAAAGCTCTTCCAAGCTTCGGAGAGAGAAAGGAACCAGTGCCACATTGCCTTCCAGGTGGTCAAACTGCACTGTTCATTACTTGGAGTGAAAGGGGTGATTCCAACCCAGCCCTGGATAAGGTGGTAAGTGAACATGTGGCTTTAATTGCTGCCAGTTCAATATTTAAAGTACATATTTCAGGATACTGAAGCAAGTTGTAATTGATTCTACCTTTTTATATCTTTATATTTGATAGGCTTTCCAGAAGGGCTTAAGGGGAACAAACATTTCTGAGTACTTTCCTTTTGCCACACAATATTATGAACTCCCAGTTTATTCACTTTAGTTTCACAACATCCCCTCGAGATGAATGCTTTGCTTTTCATTTTAAAAAGGAATAATCTGGAACCAGTGTATTGCATAATGGTTACATCACTGGACTCCTACATGACTGACCATGGTTCAAGTTCCAGACCCAGAGGCTTAAAACTCACTCACACCGTGTGTGTGTGTGTGTGTGTGTGTGTGTATATGCGTGCCCAAAATCCCAAGAGGAGATTGGAGGAGAAGGGATTGAGGTATGGTCTTCCCCCCTAGGGGAGTCTCTCTCTGTCTCTCTCTGTCTCTAAGTGCGTGCACTGTGTAGCAAAAATCTCTCAAAAAAAAAGGAAGAGGTATGGTCTTCCCCCCTAGGGGAGTCTCTGTCTCTAAGTGCGTGCACTGTGTAGCGAAAATCTCTCAAAAAAAAAGGAGTAATTCAATTCAGAAAGGTTAAGTAACTCATCTAGGAATACATAGCTAATAAGCAGATGGAGCAAAATTTAAATCAAGGCTTTTACCATTTCCCTCTTCTAGAGATTGAGCATTATTTTCAAAATAAGAGAAGAGAGATTATTTGGATGCAGTGATTAAAATCTCTCTCCTATTACTGACTCTACATTTTGGAGATAAATCAATTAACACCACTGTCAGAGTGTGAGAATCTGTCACTTATAGAAAAATTACATACTCTTAATTCCAAATTAAAATAAATCCTATTTTAGAATTGTCAATGGGAGGGACCAGCAGATGGCATAATGGTTACGTCGCTGGACTCCCATGTTGTCGGCTGCAGTTCGAGTACCGGACCCAGTGGCTAAAATTCACACTGAGCACAAGTGCATGCGTGCCCCAAATCCTGACAGAATGGAGGAGAAGGGATTGTGGTGGGACTATTCCCCTGGGAAGAGGGGGTGATTTCTTCCTTTCTGTCTCTATTTCTCTCTGTCCCCAATGGGAATTGAAGTAGTGCTTTAGGATCCTGTAGTCCCACAGAAACTATACTTTAGACTAAAATTTAGACTAAACAGACTCGTGTATAATGTCAAAATAGTAGTTGTAATTTTCATATTGCTCAAGTGAAAATATATTAATTACAAAAATAGGACATAAATTCAGTGAAGCTTTTAAGTAAATCAATCACATTTTATTGACTACAATAGGATGTACAAGCATTTGAAAAACTAGTAGTACTTGTGCAGAAGACATATTATTTGTTCCATTATAGCAATGATTGCTTCATACATAAATTTAAAATGCCTTAGAAAAACTCCTCAGACCATGGAAGGAATTTTTAGCCACTATACTTGGAAGCCTTAATCCAAGACAGTTCCACAGATGGAGTCAGAAAAGCCCAGAGGAGAAAATAACATACCCAAGGTCAAACAGAAACAAAGTCAAGACTGATATCTCAATCTCAAGATCTACACTTTAATGCTCTTTATACAACTTGGAAACCACCCACTCAATTATTCACCTTCAATGCCTTTTCCTAAAGCATTAACAGTAGGGAGAACAAATTCAGGTATGCAAAAATACACCTTTATTTTTCTAGGACTGAACGTGTCTATCTTTAATTCTTATTCCATCTGGAATAAAAATGTTAATCATAGTCAATTCTGAGTAAACCTAGTCAATTCAGGATTTTTCTTTTCTGGTGGGGGGTGGGGCACAGAAGATTACATAGTATCAAGGCATTTGAACTGTCTGGGCTTAGAGTTTCATCTGTCTACACTAGCCATCCCTGCCCTGTAATCCATTGCCTAAATCCCAAGACGTCATCATCCTTCCATGCTATATCCAGTGAGGCTGACAACCTGTGTTTCCAGAAGGTTCAAAAGACCCTCATCAGACCCAAATGCCAGTGTCTTGATCTTGGACTTTCTACCTTCCAGAACTATGAAGAAATAAATGTCTGTTCTTTATAAATTATCCAGTCTATGGTATTCTGTTATAGCAGCACAAAACAGATTAAAACAATGACTGATTATGGAGGTCTACCAACATTTACCAATCATCACGTGTCAAGCCTTGTGTCAGTTGCTTTAAATGCAATATCTAGTTTAATTCCACAAAAATATTAGGTAGTTTCAAATATTATCCCCATTTTATAGTTCAGGACACTGTCTGAAATATATTTAAGGAGTTATATAACTTGCCTACATTATGCAGCTAGTAAGTAATGGAACTGAAATTTTTAAATCCAGGTTGTCTTTCTCCAAAGCCAGACTCTTTATTTTATTTTATTTTATTTTATTTTATTTTATTTTAGAGATTTTTGCTATAGGGAGTGTTTGCTCACCAGAGAAACAGAAAGCAAGAAATCACCCCTGGGGGGGGTGGGGGGATGGCCACACTGCAATCCCTTCTCCTCTCGGGATCTTAGGCATGCACACACATGCACCTGGTGTGAGCGCCACCAGATCTGGGACTCAAACTGAAATCAACTACATGGGAGTCCAGCAACGTAGCCATTACACCAACTGCTGGTCCCCTGAAAGCCAGACTCTTAACCATTTCACTCTGCTATTTTTATATGATGCAAGGTTTTATTCAAGCTCCTTCTAAAATCAAGATATAAAAGCTAGAAGGGTCATGGGACGTATGGGAAAAACAAATGACCTAGACAAAAGGCCCTTGCCTGCCAGTAACTTACAAGCCTGGCAGAGTAAGACTAAAATATAAAACTATCTTAAAACAGTTTATCATAGGGCTAAAAAATATGAATCAAACCTAAGCAGTCTTTTCCAGCCCAGTTCTCCAACTTTAAGGTCGCAGACTTGAAATGTATAAAGCCATACAGGGAAGAACTAAGTAAAAAATGAATAGGGTTCCCCCTGTGAATATTCAGTAGAGGAGGTTTTGTTCCCTCTAGAAACTCTGCCATGAGATGCTGTAATCTGGGGAACAATAAGGAGAATTTTGAAGTACATGGAATCCCTCAAACAAACCACTCACATATTGCTTGAGGATAGAGCTTCTCAGAAAAAGCATGTAGAACCAGTCATTCAGTTTTCTATTAGTATTTGAGATGCCACAGACTGCAATGCCCACGTAATAAACCATCAAAGACAAAAATATCCCCCACCAAAGTTAGTGGCCTAAATTCTTCAAGTCAGATGCAATAACCCCAGAATTAAACTTCATGGAGTTCAAAAATCTCATTACCAACCAGATTATCAATTTTAATCTCAGTGCCCAGTTAACTTATTCATAGTCTGTCATCTCAATTGCTTTCAGCAAGTAAATGAGAAGAAATGCCATCAGAAAGATCTCCATCAGTCCCTTACTGTGTGACCTAGGACAGTCACCAGTCTACCTCCAAACAGCTGGGTTAACCATGTGATATAATGAATGGGAAATCGTTTTGTAGCCTGGAAGGTGTATAAACAAAATTGGTACTTTCATTAAACACTTGGAAATAAGTTATTACCCATATTAGAAAAGCTCCATATAAAATGCAAAATGTCCTGTGATCAGACCTGTCCATTTCATTGGCCTCAGTGCTTCAGTTCTACGTTCTCATCCCCACCTCGTTTACACTCCTAATAATCCAGATCTACATATCAGAGTAATCCATGCTTTTTTATGCCTCTCATCCTTTGTGTGGGCAAATACATGATGCCAAAGAACCAAAAATTACTCTTACAGCAAGTTAATATTAAAATTAAAATATACAGGAAACTTTTGATTCTTGCTCATTTCCCATTATCTGACTTTATCCCCTCTAGGAAAATATCTTAATACCCAAATATTTGCATAATGCCTTTCTTTTTATGTCCTTGATTCCAACCAATTGCTTTAGATTATTTCCCTATCCTTCTAATAGTATCAAATCCAATTAACTGATATGTTAATTTTAGGTAACTTGGGATATTCCAAGCACTTTGATGAACGATTATAAATCACAAACTAGCAAAGAAGACAAGGCCTGTGGACAAGAAAATGTCAGAAACTTCTCCTTTTCCTTTCATTAAAGTTATTACAGTAATAGGAGGAGGCTGGATTAGAAAAAAATAATCATAGGGTGGCTTAAAAAACATTTATAATATGAATGTTTTCTTCTCTGAATTACCTTAACAGCTTTGTTTAACCTCCTAAATCTGATGGATGTCACTTTTAGTAAAATTTCCCAGGTCTTCAAATCAAAGGTGCCTGATCTGTTTTAAGATAACCCAGAATGCCAAAAAGACAGGACAATTAAAAAGGGCCCTGTACCACCATACCCTGTCTCAACTGCCTGCAAAGTTTGCTATTTCCTTCTTTACTTGCAAACTCTCCTTCTGGAAGCAGCAGCTGAGCCGTCACACCCTGGAGCATCTCTCTTGACCATAGCAGAGACTTCAATAGAATCACAATAATTAGCATATTTATTCATTACAGCATTTATAAAGTTATAGGTATTTGTGTAATTTTATTTTTTAATTATTATTTTATTATATTTTTATATTGCATTTAATCACATATATCTTTACAGTGTATAACATTTATTTTTTTCCAGCAAGACTACCACGCATATCAGTCATGATAAAGACATTACTATCCACATCATCAAATAGTTTTTCTTTTATTTTTCAGGTTATTTTTTTATTCTCTTTTTTTTTTTTAATCATTCCATCACTATACATCATCTGGCTTATAAAGAGAATTTACCTAACATGAAATACTTGTCAGACCAGTCCAGTTGAAAATACTATACATGTTATTAACCAATCATTTCTGTGTTCCGCTAATGTCACGCCTCTCTATTTGTTCTTGTGCTATCCTTCTCTATACACTTATCTTCTCCCTGCCCACCCCACTATTCTGCACTGTCTTCAGCGTCCATAACTATTTTCACTGCTTTTATGCCATCCAATAGTTCAATCTCTACCATAGAGTGCAGATAGTCAGTATATATTAAGTGGATACATACAATATCTTTCTTTCATAGCCTGGCTTGCTTCACTCAGCAATAAATCTTCCATACTTGACCACTTTCTATCAAATGCCAGGGTCTTGTTTTTATGGCTAAATAATATTCCATAGAGTATATATGCCACACACTTTCAATCCATTCATCTGTTTGTGGACATTTGGGTTGGTTGCATGTCTTAGCAATCATGACTAATGCTGCAATAAATACTTATGTGCAAGAGCTTTACTGACTGAGCATTCCCTTGTCCTTGTAAAGGAATTTTTCATACAACTTTGGATCTTGTTCCTTTTTTTTATTTTTTTTCTAAAACAAGGTTCACCATGTCATGATCCTCCTGCCTCAGTCTCCTAGCTGGAACTATAGGCACTCACTAACATGCTGATTCTTCCTTTAGTCAAGGTCTCTCTGTGCTGCCCAGGCCAACACTGAACCCATGGTGATCATCCTGCTTCAGCTTCCCCAAATCACTAGGATTATAGGTTCATACCATTGCACCCAGCCTTTAGGTTGGACTAGGAATCAACCTAGGCCTTTTATGTGTCCCCAGCCTTCAGATCACAGCAATTTGGCAGTGTGTCCCACCACAGCTATGTTTTGCTTATTCATTTTTGAGCCCAAAGCTCTTAGCACAGTGCTAGCTAGAAAAATATTTGTTTATATATTGTGGAGAAAAAAAAATGTTTATTAGGATCTTGAATAAGGATTATCTTCAGGGATTTATCTTTGATTCCAAAGCTCACACAAGCTCAAAATTTTTTAACTGGAAGTCTAATTAGTGTTTCAGTGTGCCATGCCCTTTTCATGGTAAAATCCTTGATGCCCAGGAGCCATGGATAAACTCTCAAGCCCCATGTTTTATCATCCACCTGCAATTTCCTCTGCATATTATGATAGCTTGGTAGAGATGAAATTGACAAGAGAAAAAGAGGTAATTGACTGAGTAAAATTACCACTAAAAAATCAACCTTGAGGATACACTGCAGCATAGCTCTCTTATCTACTGTTAGAGTAAGTTAATCATCTGAAGCTGTACACAAGGCTCAAAATATTGCCCTGAAATGACCAAACTTCCACTTTAGCGCTCAATAATACAAGTGCCAGTTGACTTTCAGCAAAGCAGCCTAGTTTGCAAATTCATTGGCCAGCTTACAAAAAACTGTAACAATTTTTAAATGTTTTTAAAATTAAAATGTGTGTGTGTGTGTGTATGTGTGTTCCAAAAGAATCCTTTTTATACCTCCACCTACTGATGAATATCTTTAGCACAGGAATATTTTCTATATTACAGTCATCAGATTTAAAAGCTGACAGAGTCACAAGGCCATTTATATATTGTAATTATTGGTTTGCCCTCCAATCATCTTCCTAGACTAGAAGCTCTTCGGAAGCAAAAATAGTTCTGTTAGTCTTTATATTCTTTCCTAACTCCTTGCACTGTGCTTAAATAAACTATAATATATCCATTGTCAATTTTAATAATAATAGCTAACTTTATTAACTGTTATTTTCTGTTCTGAGTGGCAATTTCTTTCGATTCTTGCAGTGGTTCTTCGAGATGGATTCCATTATTATCTCTATTTTAGAAATGAAAGTGAGACCTGAAGAAGCTGAGTTATTGATCCAAAGTCACAGAGCCCACAACAGAGATGATAGGAGACTTTAATAAATTACTTATGTTTTCAAAGTCCATGCATATGTTAAACCATTCTTCTAACACTATAAATTCCTAAAGGGCATTTATTTACAACTAGATATTTTTGTCCTTGTGTTTGGAAATTGTGTAAGCCAGGCTAAGCAAACTGTATTAACAATGGCAATATTTCAGTTCTTTTCACATGTGAGGTTTATCTCTTACTTAATGTCTGAAACTGTAGGGTATGGCAAGACCACAAGACAGAAGACGCTTTGAAATGATCTGCTCAATCCTCTGAAACCAGCCTACAGACAGAGGAGGTGAATGGGGCTCATGCCTGAGAAGTTAAGATGGGCCAGGCCAAGGAGTCATGCATATCACTTCCATTTACATCCTATCTGCCAGAACTCAGTCACATGGCCATGCCTAGTTGCAGAGCAGAGTAGGAAATGTGTGCTCCAGTTATAAGGCCAGGTAGAAAAGGAGAAAGCAGATATTGGGAAGCATTAATAGCCTATAACCCAGAACACCAGAGGATTCAAGATTCAAAATCAGCACCAGAGGACTGTAGAAGCAGTGTTAGGAGGTTTTTTTCTTCAGTAATCCTATAAGCTTTCTATTCTTCCTTCTAAACCATTCTGACTCATTTGTAACTGCAGTTTCTCCTACTGACCTATCTCAGTATTACCTAATGAGATATATTTAAACATTTATCTTTTAAGAAAAAAAAGAATGTTCAAAATTTATTTCTTGTGTGTGTGTGTGTGTGCCCAAAATCCTGAGAGAAGAATGGATTGTGGTGTGGTTATCCCTTCTGGGAGGTGATTTCTCACTTTCCCTCTCTCTCTCTGGTGACTGCATACATTCTATAGCACATATACACACACATACACACACATACACACACACACACACACACACACACACACTTTTTTTTATTGGAGAGGTTTTATTTTTTCTTATTGGGCGCGTGTGCTCACCAGACAGACAGAGAGAGACAGAGAGATAGAAAGCGAGAAATCACCCACCAGGGGGGATGGCCACGTCGCAATCCCTTCTCCTCCATTCTCCTCTTGGGATCTTGGGAACGCACGCACACGTGCCTGGCGTAAGTTTAAGCCGCCGGGTCCAGGACTCAAACCACGGTCAACTACGTGGGAGTCCAGTGACATAGCCATTACGCTAACTGCTGGTCCCCCACACACATATTTCTAAGATACCTGTAGGTTAAGATATATGTGTGTATATTACAAATATACATATGCATATATATGTGTGTGTGTATATCGTATATACATATATACATACACATACATATACACGTGTGTGTATGTATTTCTTAACCTACAGATATATTAGAAAAGTTATTTCTATTGCATGAAGCTGTTTTCCTACAATAAGAACTTATTGCCGGATAACCCTTAAAAGTAAATTTTATAAACACACTTAAACTTTTATATTATTTGCAAATGTTGTATTTATAAAAACTGTATTTGTGATAAATCAGGATCATAGATTTGATAAAGCAGAGAGTTAAGCTATGATACACTTAATGCAAATGCAAGTTACATTTTATTCATCCATTCATTCATTCAACAAATATGTACTAAACCCCTATTTTGTTTTATCTGATTCCAAACCCATAGCCCAAGGCCAATCCTCAGTAGATATTATATAGTTATGTATGATGAACAGATTAAATGAGATTTCATAAAACAACCTTGCATCAAAAATCTGGGTCTGTATTCCTTTCCTAACAATATTTCCAGACTCAACAAGTTTAGAAGAACGTGTTTAAGTCACACTTCATTCTGTCTGTCAAGTGCAGACAGAGAGCCATTCCCTATAATCACAGTGCCTCAGAATAATGCAACTAAATCACAGAAACTGACCTATTCGGTGAATTCCCTGCAATTTACAATTGCCCATCAGAGACGACAACTAGTTCTTACTTCCTTAAGGTCCCTGAGACTAGCAATCAAGATTCAAGTGCATCAGGATCAACCACAACTCAGTTCTTAAAATTCACCCTGGAAATCCTGTTCTTCCCTATGTAAACCTAAGCTCCTGAGGAGTACATCTCTTTGGTGGTTTCTAAACATTGCTTATCATCAGGATCACCTGGAAATTCATATTTATTTAAATTCTACAAACTTCTTGTCCATATTCTATTGTCTATCCATATCTATTTATACTCAATAGATCTTGTGCAGATCTGCACAGAATCTTTGAAACCCTAATTCCAGGAATATACAATCTTAAACATCTAGTTAACTCCCATGATGCACTCAGGCTTTAAGCACTGCATCTTAAAACTTGCCCAATATTGTTTGAATTTTTATCATTTATTTATTTATTTTTACATTTTCTACAAATATTGACTTTACATATCAAAAAATTTTTGCTCATACTCCATAGTTCTTGACAGTTAATGAGCAACTTTCAAAATTTCAAAAAACTAAATTTTAAAGATAACGTTCAAAATATTTCTTATAATTTTGTTTCTGACTCTGTATCAACAGAGACAGTATGGTTTTAAATATTTTTGAGAAAATATTTACATGTCAACTACTCAAACTGTTGAAAAGCAAATGCCCAGCACACAAGTCATACATAAACCTTCTCAATTCAGCCCTGCCTACCAAGTATTCTGTCATATACCATCTGCTAGCAAAGATCAGTCTCTTTTTTTCTTCCTTCAAAGTCTCCCTCAAGATAATCCTCTGGTTGGGCTTCATTCTGAGCTCTTCAGGAACATTTTACAAAAGTTTTACCTCAGAGCAGATCCCTAGTAATTCCAAACCAGAGACAAGTAGTGCTCTCATTATCATAATCACTTCTTCAGTCTACATCTTGAAGGGTTTGATTTTCAAACCTTTTCAAAACCCAATTCAGAGAGTAGATTTTAAAACAAACAAGTTAGCGCTACTTTAAAACCTACTTCCAGTCATTCTCACATCCTTAGTACAAATCTGTTAAAACTTCACAAGTCATTAAAGGGTGGCCCTGAAGGTTTTTTGATTGTCAGGAAGTGTTATTGAGATGGATTTGTTGAAGAGATCCTTTATACCATTTCACACTCCTGTCAAAGTTTTATTAGATTTCTAAACCAAAGATAAATACTTTATTTTTAACCATAACAATCTGAAGCTCTAAGAAGGAAAATGAGAAAGTTCAATGATCCTAAATCTTAGTATAGAAGATGAAATTGCACACTTTCTGGTGGAACTGACTATAACTCAAATGATGAAGGACCCCTGCAATAATGAATAACAACCGCAACTGAAATCATGACAATTTTGGCTAAAAAAAAAAAAAAAAAAAAAAACTAACCTTTCCCCCCAATTGCTTGATTTTCTCATTTAGTACAGTTCCAGTTCAAAAAAAAAAAAAAAAAAAAAAAACCTTCTCTTATTAACTCCTTTAATATGATTACAAACTCTGACAGACAGGCTGCTTGAAAAACAGTTTGTAGATTCTTAGGGTTGGAAAAAAGCCATGGGAATTATTTAGTCCAAACTTCCTTCAATACCAGAATCCTTTTTCTGGTTTCCCTGACAAAGAGAAGCTCCAGATTCTGCTTCAAAGCTTTCAAGGAAATAACAAGGACTGACATTTATAGGGCACTTTGCAGGTAACAAATCACCTTCAATCATATTGCTTAACTGAAATTATATTGTAGATGATGACATGGAAATTTTGAGAGATTGGGTGACTTACTGTGATGACACAGCTAACAAATGGCTGAGCCAATACTTGTATTAAGTCTTTGGACCTCCTGAGGAAGGTCAAAGAAGGTTTGTTTTGTTTTGTTTGTTTTAACAAGGCATCCCATTACCTTGTTGGACAGTTGTAAAATTTTAAAAACTCTTAAAGAAGCGGGAACCAGCAGTTAGCGTAATGGTTATGTTGCTGGACTCCCACGTAGTCCACCGCGGTTCGCTTCCCGGACCTGGTGGCTTAAAACTCACGCCAGGTGCATGTGCGTGCATGCCCAAGATCCAGAGAGGAGAATGGAGGAGAAGGGATTGCGGCGTGACCATCCCCCCTGGGGGGTGATTTCTCGCTTTCTGTCTCTATGTCTCTCTCTGTCTGTCTGGTGAGCGCACGCGCCCTCTAGCAAAAATCTCTCAAAAAAAAAAAAAAAAAACTCTCAAAGAAGCACAATTTATCTCCCTTGTCTTTTCTTAATTTTATTTTAATTTGCCAGAGGGCATGTGTGCTTACCAGAGAGACAGAGAGAAAGTAACCCTCACCTCATAGGATATGATCACTCTGCAGTCCCCTCTCATCAATTTCTCCCTCTTTTCAGGATCTTGTGCATGTACTCACAAATGCTAGGTGTGTTTTCCAAGCTGCCCAGCCCTGAACTTTAACTGCACAATTGGCCATGTGGGATCCAGCCACTTTAACCACCACATCACCTACTGGCCCTTAAAATTTTTAACATGGGAAAGACCTTGGGTTTATATCTTGGGACCTCCATGAGCGTGCCAAGCAAGTGACCTGGGCTGGCTGGGATTGGGGGTGGCTTGTGGCGTGAGGACCCAGTTGGAGTGCCTGTCTCTCTCCCTCTCCCTCTATCTGTCTCTTTTTCATGGAAAAAAGAGATGAATAAAGTTAAAAAAAAAAAAACTTAAGATATTTTTAACAGAACCTTACATAGTAGTATTTAAAATACTTTTCAAATATTAACCCATACAACTCTAATGACAATCCTATGAAACAGGTACTATTATTATCCCTGTTTTACGGGTGAGAAAACCAAAGCTGCAATAGGTGACACAGCTGGAATCTAAACCAAACTAGTCTGTCTCCAGAGTTCAAACACCAGCATGTCTTTCATCTCTACCATGGGAACTTCATTTTAATCTTTGAATAAACATGAAAGGAAATTGCTTCTTTTGTCACCTAACAGCCACACAAACAACTGAAGATAACTATTGATCTCCCTGATCTGTTTCACTCAAGTTATGTGTGAATAACTGAAGCACTAGAAATGATTTATAGGATAAGGAATTTACTTCAAGGATTTGACTTCCCACCATTGTGGGAGTTAACTAGTCCATCATTCTGTTGTACTCATGTATGATGCCGAAAGTCATACACTCAAGGTTTGAGATTTGATGAAATTAGCATTTTTTTACTGTTCTGTCAAGAGTAGTTGTAAGTAAAAAATGGCTTTTTTAAAAACTGTAAGTTGGCCAGCCCTGCAGCACAGCAGTTAAGCGCTGCACAGAGGAAGCCAGATCCCACATGGCCCACCAGAATTTAAGTCCCTGGACCAGCAAATTAATAAACATGCTGAATGTGCACAGGTGCCCAGAATCCTGACAGGCTAGAGAATTGGGTAAAAAGGGATTACAGCATGACCAGGTCCCATTAGTACATGCTTGCTTTCTCTCTCTCTCTCTCTCTCTCTCAGCCTCTCTCTCATGTGTACACATGCCCTCTGGCATTAAAATAATTAAATAAACTAAGTAACAATAAATACATACATATATACATACATACATACATACATACATACATACATACATACATACTAGGTTATAGATTTTTTTTTATTAAAAAAAAAAAAAAGCTGCAAGACCATGGCTATAAAAAATACACTTACCCCTAACTAGTACAGTTTGGTGTCACTGCTTTGATTCATGTTAAAAGGCAGAAATTTGCCCACAACTTCTTTTGAGCTATCAGTTCAAAGAACAAGACAGCAAAAAAGAAAGTAACATCTCAAGATTATGAAAATAGCTCTGAATTTACAGATCCCCTGAAATTGATTAGAGGTCTCCTGGTTCATGAACCATACTTTAAGGACCAATGTTCCCTACTGAATAAAAAAAAATAAAATTAAAAAAATAAAAATCCTAACATTCCAACTAGATTTAGGGAAGCCACCACTAGGTCCAGGTTTACATCAACCAACAAAACCCCACCACCACACACACTCTGACACACAAAATACCACACATGCACATATAATCTTTCCGAAGGCTAAAAATCCTCATTGCCCATGTTTAAATCTATTTGGGCGGACACACAAAATTCTAATTCCAAATATAAAAGAACTTCAAGCATGGCACTATTGTACATTATCTACCTTTCTTCAGTATTAATGCAAAGATATGTTTAAGTGAAAGGATATCACATCCTGTGAAAAAGTTAATAGCCTCTCTTCTCATTAGAAGGCAAAACCATTGCATAAGTCCCTTGAGAAGTCTTTCCCAATATCCCACGACATGCGTGTTGGCTTTAGTCCATCATTCCAATTACCAAGACCATATTTCATTTTGATTCTGCTATTAACACTTTGTGCCAAGAGACTCTTGAAAATCCTGAGCTACAGATTGGAGGCAGTTCTTGGCCATTTTTTTATCCAAAAGTCCTTTATTTATCTAAAGAAAAATGGGTTTAATTGTCTCTGTATTTTTAAAGCATGGTACCCTAAGACCCTGACCATTCATCCCCCAAACTAATTTACTTGAAGCATCAAGAATAAAATTGAAACCAAAATGCCAAGTAAAACATCTCTTCCTGTTCAGAAAAGTAATTGCTACTATTAATATTTCTATCAGTGTCTCCAGCTGAAGCTGAAATTGGATGTGACCACAGTCACTTATGATTATCTTCCTTCTTAGAGGCAGTGACCATGTTGAGATTATGCGTACTAAATGCTAACAAACTTCTCTTCTACCATCTTAAGGTAGAGGTGGGGCGAGCGCAGAGTTCACCACTGTCTAAACTCAAACCAAAAGGAAAACACCTCACCAGGAGAGAACTGACAAACAAGAGTGAGTGATAGCCCATTATTACTTAAGAATATGCTAAAAGGGGACAGCAGATGGTGTGGTGGTTAAGGGCTCTGGACTCCCATATGGCCAACCACAGTTTGAGTCCTGGACCTCTTGGCTTGCTTTCTCACTTTCCCTCTCTCTTTCTCTCTACTCTGTCCCTCTCTACTCAAATTTAAAATAATAATAATAAAACTAGCTAAATAAATAAAGTTAAATAAAATAATTCTTTTTTAAAATTTCAAGAAAAAAAAAAGAAGAAAAAGGGAGTGAATTGGAAAAGACATTTAAATGATTTTGTCATTGGAAGTTCGGGGGCGGGGGCAGGGGCGGGGGAGGGGAATCTCTGCTCATTGCCTTATAAAATGACCAGTTATATAGCAAGGAGTTTGCCTTTTTTTTTTCCCCTAATGAGAGATTTTTGCTGTAGGATGCATGCACTTGCCAGAGAGACAGAAAGTGAGGAATCAATCCCAAAGGAGGGGTGGCCACACCACAATCCCTTCTCCTCCATTCTCCTCTTGAGATCTTGGGCATGGATGCACATGTACCTGGTGTGAGTTTTAAGTAGCCAGGTCTGGGACTCAAACTGCAGTCAACTATGTGGGCCAGCAATGTAACCATTACACCATCTGCTGGTCCCTGACTCCATTTTTGATGTTTGACTTATGACAGCTTTTAAGTTGTGTTCCTCCTTTGCCTCCTATGTCTAGTGCAATGGATTGAATGTTTATGTCTCCTCTAAAATCATATGTTGAGGGGCCAGCAAGTGGCATAGTGGTTAAGGTGCTAGACTTCCATGTAACCAAACACGGTTCAAATTCCAGATCCAGCAGCTTGAAACTCACTCTGGCACGCTGGGCACATGTGCACATGTGCACAAATTCCTGAAAGGAGAATGCAAGAGAAGGGATTGTGGCACGGCCATCCCTCTGGGAGTTGTGATTTCTTAATTTCTGTCTCTCTGTCTCTCTAATAAGTAACAAAAAAACTCATAAAAAAATAAAATCATACGTTGAAATCTTTTAGTTCTTTTATTTTATTTATTTTTTATTCATTCATTTATTTCTTAATTTGACCAGAGAGAGACAGAGGGTGAGAGTGAGAGAGAAAGGAAGTAAGAAAGCAAGCCACCAGATTCAGGACTCGAACCCTGGTCGGCCATGTGGGAGTGTCCAGTGCCTTAACCACCACGCCACCTGCTGGTCCCCATATGATGAAATCTTAATCCCGATGTGATGGAATTTGGAGATAAGATATTTGGAGGGTATTTAGGTTATGAGCATAGAGCACTCATAAATGTCATTTGTGCCCTTGCAAGAAGAGGCTAGAGGCTTGCTAACTCTCATTCCACATGTAAGGATACAAATAAAGATAGTAGTCGGCAACCTGGAAGAGTGCCTTCACCGGAATCGATCATACTGGCACCCTAGTCTCAGACTTCTGCCTCCACAAATACAAAAAATACGTTTCTTTTGTTTATGAATGTCTATGGTACTTTGATAATACAAAAAGACTAAGATGTCTGAGGAAGCCAATAAGAGCGCTCAGGTGTGCCAAAAGAGAGACTCAAACCATTCAGACTCCTCCTCCAGTACAGGAACCCTCACACTGGCCCCACCCCTAACCACAATGGAAGCTAAACCAATCTCTTTTTCTTGGTGTCTCAAGTCATTTTAGCCCTGCTCAGGAGACCTGTCCTGCTCTTCCAAATGACCTCAACTATGTACATAGTAAACCTGATCTCTGGAACTTGGGAATGTGATGAGAAGTCTTTTTTGTGAATCGGTCATGTTATATGACAGAACTGAATTCAAGAAGAAATTATCTGGGTGGGGCTAATCTAATCATGAGCATTTCCTGGTTGATAATAGAAGAGAAACCACAAAAAGAAGTCGGGGATTTGAAGCACTGGAGGGATTTGCCATGCTACTGATGGCTCAAAGACATACAAAAAGGAATGATGTAAATGGCTTTGAGCAGCAGTGAATGGCCCTCACCTGACAGTCAGCAAATAAATTCAGCTTAGACACACAACTGTAAGGAACTGATTTTGTCAACAATGTGAGTGAGCTTGGAAGTTTCCTCTGAGTCTCTACTTAAGAGCCCAAAGACCTTGGCAGGCTGAACAGAAACCCAGCCAAGTCAATCCAGACTCTAACTTGCAGAACAGTGAGTAAATAAATGGATGTAGTTTTAAGCCACTATGTTTGTGGCAATTCGTTATGCGACAGTAATAAATATACATACAATGTGCTGAGTTTAATGCAAAGGCCTTACCAAAAATGAAAAATATAGGTTACTCTATATTCAAAGAGGTTAAAATTGGCAGGGAAGTATACACACCAATAAAAAGGGAAATGTGACAAGTGCAATTAGGATAGTCCAAAGAAACTGCTTGTCTAGTTCACACAGGCTGCCATAACAAGATAAGATAAATCAGGTGGCTTAGAAACAACAAAACTTTATCTCTCATGGTTTGAGAGCTGGATAGTCCAAATCTAGGCGCTGGGAGATAAGAGCCTGCTTCCTGGTTCATAGACAAACATCTTCATGCTCTAACTTCACATGGTAGAAGGAAGGAGGGGTCCCTCTCAGAGCTCTTTCTATAAGAGGACCTATCCACTTATGAGAGTTTTACTCTCATAACCTAATCACCTCCCAAAGGCCTCATCTCCTAACACCGTCACCTTGGAGATTGGGATTGTAATATACAAATTTGCAGGGGACATAAATATTCAGACATAGCACTACTATACCACAGTGCTTCTCAACCAGGGGCTGGCCCCTATGCAAATTTTTTTTAAAGAGTTATTTTATTTAACTTTATTTATTTATTTTTAATTTGACCAGAGGGGAACAGAGAGAGAGAAATAGAAAGTGAGAAAGCAAACCACCAGGTCCAGGACTTGAACCATGGTTGGCCATGTGGGAGTCCAACACCCTTAACCACCTCTCCACCTGCCAGCCCCACCCTATAAGAATTTTAATGTAATTAGTTAATTTGGTGTTGTTTCCTCTCTGGAGGTCCCCCCAAAAAGCTTGTCTTGCAAGGTAGTCACAAAAACTGAGTCCTCCCCAGACTAAGATCAGTGATGTTGCTCCTCACTGTGCAGATTACTTTTGCATACCCTGGTAGTCATGAGCATAGCCCTATCATTAAGCTCAGAAAAGAATAAAAATAAAAGAAGCTCACTCTCATCTTTGGCACTGAATGTCAGAGCCAGTGGAGGGAGAGAAATTAATCTGTCACTAACAGCATTTTCACTCTGGATGGCCCTAAACATGAGCAGCTGGGCTGAGATTGCCTTTTCAGAGTTCACGAGGGACTTTTACAGCTGTCACATCTAAGCAAGTCTTAAAAACTATTTCTCAAAGCCAGACTTATTTGAGACAAGCATCTGGTGACAAATGTTAAAAGAATAACAAAACCCTCTGTACTCTGGGTTTCTTGACCTTCGTGTTTATTAATGTTCAGCATTTTCCCCTCCAAATTTCAAAACCATACCACTGGGCTCTACTTAATGCATGCTTCTGGAGAAAAGTAAAATAAAACAGATTTCTATGCCTCTCTGCTTAACAAAACTCAGCCCATTAAAAAGTTAACACATCCATTGATAGAAGAATGCAGAGAACAGATTTTTCTCCAACTCTCAGTTGGACGGTGTGTACTTTTTAATTGAACCAAAGCTTGAGCACTCTTCACTAAATCCCTTTATGATTAATTCTGTCAGCCAAGTAGATTATTTTCATAAATTTTAAAAAGTATAAAACTTCCAGCACAGATAATGAAGATTTCTTTTTTCATCCCAATTTGTTCTTCAGAGTTGTCTGGAGAGAAAACAGAATGGTTCCCAAAGCCTGGGAAAACTCTGTGGTCTGGTTAGAATGGGCCAGTCCACAGATTCTAAATAATTTCCTTTTTTTAATTTATTTATTAAATTGTTTTCAATTTTTAATTAATTAATTTACATTCATTCACTGAGCATCATCACAGCATACACAATGTGATTTTCCATCCAGAATAGAATTCATCCCTATAGGACTAGCAAAAAAGGAACACGGACCTCACACCAAGAGGAAGAAGCAAGGAGAACAGAAGTGGGGGACCCCTGTGAAATCTGCCTTATTGAGATAGAATTCTAAGAGTGCCAATCTTTAAAGTAAGATCTATTCATTTCAGAAACAATGTTCAATGTTCCTTGGGTTAGCACAACAAATAAGGGAGGATGAGACCATTTATCCCTGCCCTTCCTAATAAGCCTAAAAGGCAGGAAACATTCAAGCCTAAAGTCAAAGCTTATTTATTAAGGATGCAGAGAATAGCAATAAAATGGTGGCACTAAATAAACTCAATTGCTAACCCTTTGTCCAAGACAATATCTCAGGGGCCATGCTAAGAGATATGTAACCAGCATTGATGCAATATGAGTGCCTCACTTGACCCCTGACTTGACTGCAAACGAGCTTCCCTGTAACATCTACAGAAGGAAAGCCAAGGAGCTAAGCCTCAACAAAGCATCTGAAAAAGCAGAGTGCATAATTCTAACATGTCCTTCCTTCATATTATAGGCCTTTCCTCCAACTCTTTTGTCATTAAAAACAGAGTTCTATCTTTCACTTATTCATGTTCTGTATGTGATCGCTTCCCCTTCCTTCCTGTACTACACACATACATGCATACAGAGAGAGAAAGAGAGAGAGAGAGAGAAAGGGCTATATG
This sequence comes from Tupaia belangeri chinensis, assembly GCF_000334495.1. Classification (NCBI taxonomy): domain Eukaryota; kingdom Metazoa; phylum Chordata; class Mammalia; order Scandentia; family Tupaiidae; genus Tupaia; species Tupaia belangeri. Next base: position 1,683,057 of record NW_006159901.1, on the reverse strand, counting down.
CACATTCAGGTTGCTAGACAAGGAGCAGGGAATTACTCTATATTGTTTGAACTATTTTGTCTTACTTAGTGTATTAGTCACTTTTTCTCCAAGAAACAAAACTGATAGGATATAGAGAGAAAAAGATAATAAGTAGGATTTATGATGGGAACTAGCTCATGTACTTATCAAAGCCTAGAAGTCTGCCCTCTGCATGTTGGAGATCCAGAAAAGCCAGTAGTATAAATCAGGTTCTGTCCAAAAGTCTAAGAACAAGAGGAGTCTCTAGTTTAAGTCTCAATGAATTCGAAGCCCAATAACCTGAAGTTTTGAGGACAAAAAGAAATTAATTTCCCAGTTCCAGAAGTGAGCTCCTCTACTTTTGTGTCTCTATCTAGTCCCTCAATGAGTGGGATGATCCCCACCTACTTTGATAAGAGCAATCTCTTTTAGTACAGTGATTGATATGCTTATCTCTTCCCAGAAACACTCTCACAGACATATCCAGAAATAATGTTTTACCAGCTATTTATCTGGGCATCTCTTAGCCCAGTCAATGCATGAAATTAACCATCACACATAGTATTTTTTAAAAAAATAATAAGTAGGAGAAAAAAAAGAAAATGGAATTAAAAGAGTAGGAAGGAAATAGGAAGATATAGGAGAAGAGGAAGAGATAAATAGAAAGAGAAAGAGAAAGCAGAAGAGTGTGTGTTATATGTGTGTGTTTGTGTGTGTAAATGTGCAAAAAAGCCCTGCTTGGTCTAATCCCAGGATACCTTTTCAGTCTCTCCAGTCTCATTTCTTGCCATTTTATCACTGCCCTCTAACCTGCTGATCCTCAGCATTGTCTCAGTAAGGTCCTTGCCTTGAGTGCTGGGCCAGGAATGTTCTTCCCCTACGTAGCTTCAACATATATATTGATATACACATACACACACATACAGACACACATATATACACACACACACACATATATATACACACACACATATTTGTAAATATAACAGCTATTGAAAGAAACCATCAGAATAGTTTGAGCAGAAGAGTTTCAAGATCAAACAATGTTTTAAAATGGGGCCAGCAGATGGCATGATGGTTGAGGCACTCTCACATGACCAATCATAGTTTAAGTCCCATACCTGGTAGCTTGAAAATCACAGGCTTGTGCTTGTGTGCCCAAGGTCCCAAAAGGAGAATGAAGGAGAAGGTATTACGACATTGCCATCCCCCAGAGGATGATTTTTCACTTTCCTCCTCTGTTTTTGTCTCTCTTCAGCAAACACATGTGCCCTATGGAGGGAGGGGGAAAAAACTGACTGCTGTAGGGAGAAGTTCTGAGGAGAAACATTTGGGGGAGGGATGGGGAGGCAAAGCATTAATGACACAAAGAGGTGTGGTGTTGTCTATTGAAGATATTTAGTAGCTTTATCAATGGTACTGGGGAGAAATGTTCACCTGTTGAAATATCCAATTTGTAAGACAAATAATAATGTGATTGAATGTATGGAAGAAAATGAAATGAAAAAAAAAAAGGCAGAGAAACTACTTAAGGAGGCTGTTGTATAGTCCAGTAGTGGACAAGACTGTACAAGGACTAGAGTGGGCAGGAGTGATAGCACTGGGAATGATAAAAAGTCAAATCTAAGAATGGCCACGGGTATTTGCCCTGGTAAATGGTCCTGCCATTTACTACTGTAAAGACAGCAAAGGGAGCAGGTTTGAGGAGAACCATGAGTTATTTGAGATACATTAGGCTTGAAATGGCCATTGTACATACAAGAGGACACGTAGAGGTGGCTGTTAGGTACCAGTCTAAAGTTAAAGTGAGACATGGAGGCTGGAATACAAATATGACTCATCTGTAAAAGAACAAGTTTTAGAATGTTGGGTCGAGGATGTGAGTTGAGAGAGAAGAGCAAAGGTCTGAAGATACATCCCTAAATGCACCACCATTTAGGGCAAAATAAGATGCAGCCAAGAAACTAGATGGAGAGATAATAGTTTGTAAATGTGTTCTAATAGACGTTAAGTGGAAAAAAAAAAAAAGAGTTCCTCAAGGAAAGTGTGACTTAGTGGATCAAATGGTGCTAAGAAACTAAGGGTGGAACTGCGAATTGACCATTGTATTTAGTTATATAGTAGCATTGAGTTGGTTCTTGACTTGCATGTTTTTCAATGGAGTGATGCACAAAAATCTGATTTAAGACCCCAAGAAAGAATGAAAGGAAAGCACAGACAATTAATAAAGACAACTCTTTTGAGATTTATCACAAATAGGAGCAAAACAACTTAGACAACAGAGAGAAATATAGGGTCAAGAAAGCTTTTTTTTCTTATGGAATAAATTACAGTGTGTCTGTATGCTGATGAGAAAGATCCAGTTGAGAGAAAATAAGGTAATGACACATTAGAAAAGGGAGAAGAGCCAGAAACAAAATCCTTAGTACCCACAAAGAGATTTAGATTCTAGAACACAGGTAGGTAGGAGGGGTTGACTTTAGTCAGCAGCCCATCTAGAAGTCCAGAGATAGAAGGGGAGCAGGTTACATAGGTACAAAGACAAACTGGTTCAAAGATTCTATATGGGACACATAGAAGTTCTCGTCTGGTTGCTACTTTTTTTTTTTTTTTTTTTTTTTAGTGAAATAATATTTTTGTAAGCTGAGGAAAGAGGATTGATCATTTGAAGAGAGGCAGGTATGAAGTAGAAAATGCAAAATGCATTGACTAGAAAATGTAGTAAATTGCTGGGCAGCCTACTGGAAGTTGCTACCAAAATAGTATTAACCCAAATTCTATTATCCAATTGTTTTTTAATCCTATCCAAAAGAAAAATCAATTCTCATTCTTTAACTTTTGTGAAGATTTCTAAAGCTTCTATTGATAACAATTGAACCCAAACTCTAAAATAAGGATAGGTATTAAACTGAGAAGGTGTCTCTTTTTATGGAAAAAGCATTTCATTTCTTTGTTTTGTTCATTGTACTCTTATTGCCTACAACCATGCCTAGCACATAGGTTGCAAATAATAAATATTTAAAATGTACACATTGGGACCAGCAGATGGAATGAAGGTTAAGGCAACTAGATCCTACATGGCCGTCTATGTAGTTCAAGTCCTGAACCTGGTGGCCTCAAAGATACACCAGGCATGGAACCAGCAGATGGCATAATGGTTACATCACTGGACTCCCACGTAGTCAACTGCAGTTTGAGTCCCGGACCTGGTGGCTTGAAATTTCAATGTGTGCCCAAGATCCTGAGAGGAGAATGGAGAAGGGATTGCAATGTGGCCATCCCACCTGGGGGGTGATTTCTCACCATCTCTCTCTATCTCTCTGTCTCTCCAGTTGAGTGCATGCACCCTATAGCAAAACTCTGTCTCAAAACACACACACACACACACACACACACACACACACACACAAACAACATATGCCAGGCCCATATTTGTTCATGCCCAAATCTATAGAGAAGAATGGAGGAGCAGGGCTCACAGTGTGATCATTCCCCAAGGGGTGACTTTTACTTTCTCTCTCTCTCTCTGTCTCTCACTGTTGAGCACACACTCCCAGAAAACTGGGACCAGCAATTAGCATAATGGCTATGTTGCTGGACTCCCACGTAGTCGACCGCAGTTCACATCCTGGACCTGGTGGCTTAAAACTCACGCCGGGCGCGTGTGCATGAGTGCCCAAGATCCCGAGAGGAGAATGGAGGAGGGGGGACTGCGGCCTGGCCATACCCCCTGGGGGTGATTTCTTGCTTTCTGTCTCTCTGTCTCTCTCTGTCTGGCGAGCGCACGCGCCCTATAGTGAAAACCTCTCCAAAAAGAAAGAAAACTAAAAATTAAAAATTAATTTAAAAAATACCTTGAATGAATTAATGTATGTATTACACTATGTACACTGTATGAATACTATACAAGCATTTATTCAATGATCCACACATAGTATATGAGCATTTATCTAATGATCTATAAATGGCAGGTTGTCTCCAAAGTCTGACTGGCATTTTAAGCTTTAATAACTTTGAAATACCAATGCTACAAGCCTACAAAAAACATTATTTGAAAGTTAAATTATTTAAAGTTTTTATTTGTTAATGTAGTTTTGTGAACTTTGAAAAATAAATTTTTAATTTTAATTTTTTGTTTCAGTCCATGTTTGTCACCTTGAACTGAACCTGAAAAAAATCAACAATTTATTGTTTAAAACTCAGAAATCTCTATAAATATATAAGAAATGCAAATTATTCAACTTTCAAATTACGTTTCCATAATTTCTTTGCATTTATACCTTTGAGATGCTTTTTAAAAATTATTTATCTAATTCCATTGTTATTATTTTTTAATTTGACCCAAGAGAGACAGAGAGAGAGAAAGGGAAAGTGAGAAAGCAAGTCACTAGGTCCAGGACTCAAACCGTGGTGAAATCAACAATTTATTGTTTAAAACTCAGAAATCTCTATAAATATATAAGAAATGCAAATTATTCAACTTTCAAATTACGTTTCCATAATTTCTTTGCATTTATACCTTTGAGATGCTTTTTAAAAATTATTTATCTAATTCCATTGTTATTATTTTTTAATTTGACCCAAGAGAGACAGAGAGAGAGAAAGGGAAAGTGAGAAAGCAAGTCACTAGGTCCAGGACTCAAACCGTGGTGGCCATGTGGGAATCCAGCGTCTTTAATCACTACTCCACCTGCTGGCCCACACTTTTGAGGTTCTTAAAGCTTAAAAGTATACTAAAATTTTTCGGATGCCCCATATGTGTGAGTCATAGACTACGGGCTATATCACTGTCTGGTTCTCCCAAAAAGCATGAGAAAAGGGTCTGGTCCCTCTTCCAAGAGTCTTGTGCAGAAGGTGCCTACTTTCTTACTTTGAGTTGTATTACTGGTCAGAGGCAGAGTTTGGACTTCACATGTGTTATTCTAAGAACAATCTTAAACACCTTAGCCTCGAGGGCTGAGCTCTATTGGAGGTTTTCCCCAGCTTCTCGGTACAAGGGTTGCCATTTCCCTTCTCTCCCCTCAAAGGTCTGGGGCCTCTGGCAGCTACATTCTCCCAGTATTCTGGGTTGTTAGATCTTGCGCTGCCTAAAACAGGAACCTAATAGGCTTCTTGAGCAGTGACACTTCCTTTGTGACAGCCTCAGGGCAACAACAGATCAAGAAAGAACTGCATTTATCCAATGCCTATAGATTCTGTTTAGATTTTGAGTGGAAGTCCAATTCACTAATTAAGTTCCTCTGTTGTAACAGAGTTCTGCCCTAGGCTAGTGAGAAACAAGAGCTTATAACTTAACATTTTCACTGGAGAATTTTATTGCTCCTTCCACCTCCCACAACTGAAATCCAGAGAATAAAGAGCAAAGAGGAAAGGTTAAGAGTACAAGCTGCTGGGGCCCCATTCCCCACATCAGCAGACTGTTGGAAGGCTCTGATGGAGTCAGCAGAGGAGAGGACAGCATATCGCTCAGTCTACCCATTCACCAGCGGGTTCCAGTTAACTCCACTGAGTCATGGGACCCACCCCCCATCCCACTTTCTCTACATTTTAGGCCTCCCACCCATACAGATGATTCTCACCAAATACTACATAGAATTAATGCCTGCAAAGTGCTTAGAACAATGGTCAGCATGTAGAAAAGACCAAATGTAGAGCTCTGTTGTTTAGCAGAGTTTTATCAGTCTATACCATGTGTCCCTGGTTAAACTGAGGATTTCATATTAAATCAGACTCCTCGACTTTTTTTTTTAATTTTTGTTATAGGGCTTGAACACTTACACGAAAATGCAGGAGAAAGATGTGAGAGAGAGAGAAAAAGTAGAAAGGACCCCCATCCCCCAGGTGGGAATGACAATTCTCCTCAAGGGATTTTGGACATGCACTCATCTGGGATGTTTTTCAGGCTACCAGGTCCAAGACTCAATCCCACAGTCAGTCATGTGGGATCCAGCCACCTTAACCAGTAAACTATCTGGGTGGCCCCCAGATGCCTCACTTTAAAAAATAATAATTTGATAACACATGTAGTAATCAACAGAATCAGCAGCCTGTATGTTTAAGTCAAGGAAGTTTGCACATAGAACATACTTTACTCATAATTTCCCTTTCTAGATAGAAGAGTCATTTCAAATTATATGCCCTTGCCTATGAAATAAACAATGAATAAAGTGCTATATAAAGTTTTTTTTTAAGTATAAAAAAATAAAAGACTAAGTGGGATCCAGGTACCTTAACTACCATGCCAACAGCTAGACCTATATAATTGAAACTTTGAGATTTGCAAAACAAAAGAGAAAAACACAAATCAAAAACCAAGAATCTAGGTCAGGGCCCATGGGCTGGTAATTAAGAGAGTTGAATCCCACATGGCCTACCACAGTTCAAATCCCGGTCCCAGCACCTTGAGAAAAAACACCAAGTATGTGTGTCCCAAATCCTAACAGAGTAGAGGGATGGAGAAGTGACTGCAGTGTGACCGTACACCATTGGGCAATGGGAGGTACTTCCTTCCACTCTCTTTCTCTGTCTCTCCATCTCTCTCTTGTGAGCTCAAGTGCTCTCTGACAACTGAAGAAAAAAAAGAAAAAGAGCCAAGAAACTATCATTCATTTTCAACATATAGTTATCAAAACACGGCATGACACTGGACTCCCATATGACCAACCATAGTTCAAGCTCCAGACACGGTAACTTGAAAATCATACTAGGCACATGTGTGTGTATGCCCAAAATCCCAAAGGGAGAATAGAAGAGACAGGATCGTGGTGTGGCCATCCCTCCCCACTGGGGCCTGGGGACAGATATCTCATTTTCCCTGTCTTTCCAGCAAGTGCATATGCCCTATGACAAAAAGAAACAAACAAACAAACAAAGACATCCTCGTTTCCTTGATTTCTTCACTCTCTTTGTATCTATTAATTTTTTTTCACATTTTTTACAAGTTTAAAAAATACATTATTTGGGCCAGCAGTTGGTATAGAGGTTAAGGTGTTAGATCCCACATGGACCACTTCACAGAGTCTTGAACCCAGCAATCTGAGAATCATTCTGGGCACATGTGCATACATGCCCAAAATCCCAAGAGGAGAGTAGAAGAGAAGGGAATGTAGCATAGCAATCCCCCCAGGGAGTGATTTCTCACTTTCTCTTTCTCTCATACTTTATCTCAGTTTTTCTCTGACACATGCACATACCCTATAGCAAAAACTAATTTTAAAAAATACATTATTTCATCCACAAGTACTTATAATTAACTCATTTATTAAGAAAACAAAAATAGGGGCCAGTAGGTGGCATGTTGGTTCAAGGCAGTGGACTCCTACAAGATCAACAGTGGTTCAAATCCCAGACCTGGTAGTTTGCTTTCTCACTCTCTCTCTGATCAAATTAAATAATAATAAACAAAGTTAAATAAATCATTCAAAAAAGAAAACCAAAAATATTTACCTTTAACGCAAAAAAATAACAGTTATTTAATATCATTATTAAATATCAGCACTCATATGTTTTCAGTTATCTCAAAAATTATTGGTTTTGGCCCATTCCAGTGAAGAGTCTACCTGGAAGGCAGGCCACCTGTGGCTAGAGGGCTAAATGGCCCATGGCTCATCCCCTTCCACTCACCTTTGGACTCTCAGGTTTGTTGCTTGGGACTTTGAGACAAACTTGCACCCCTCCCTGCCCCGTCCAAACACCCCTTTCAGCAGCAAAGGGCTTGCTGGAGGGAAGGTTGCCTGTAGCTGGAGGGCTTAATAGCTGGGACCCATGGCTCATTTCCTCCCTACTCACCTTTGGACTCTCAGGTTTGCTGCTTAGAACCTTGAGATGAGCTTGTACCCCTCTCCACTCCATCCAGACACCCATTGCAGTGAAAAGTCTGGCAAGGACGTCAGGGCATCTGCAGCTGGAGGGTTTAAGAGGTAGAATCTGTGGCTCATCCCCTCCCCAACTCACCTTTGAACTTCCAGGACTTTGGTGTTTTGTATAGCTCATGGCGTGCATGCGGACCATGCTATTTCTTCTTTCTTACTAAGCTGAAAGTCAGCAGCTCAGTTTCGGTCACACCTGTTCTCTAGAAACAGGGAGGACTTTGGGTCACCCAGAACCAGTGACAACAGTGCAAGGTGCTGGTGAGCAACGAAGAAGGAGAGCAAAAGAGAGATCATCAATTGCCTATGCCTGCACACCTATAAATGTTCAGAGATACCTTGAATAATTTAGGACAGAACGTATAGATCACAAAATGACTAGAAATCATCACAGAGGCACAAGAAATCTGAGCAACCAACAAATTGTCTCTCCCCCAAGAAAAGCATCAATTCCTCATCACCCAAAGAAAACTCAATGGAACTTGTAGAAATGTCAGATAAACAATTCAGAATATTTGTAGTGACCAAACTAAATGAGACGCAAGAGAAAAGCAACAACAAGCTCCAGGAAATGAGGAAGTCCTTTCACATTTTGAAAGAAGAAATAGGCACCATAAAAAAGAATCAAATGACATTGCTAGAGATAAAGAATGTGATATAGGAAATTTTAAAAAACTCTCAAAAGTATTAAAAGTAGATCAAATCTCAAATGTAGAACTAAAACAAACTCTTATCTAGAAAAAAATTATCAAAAAGACTGAGAAAAAAAACCTGAGGAAAATATATAAGAATGCTTGATACCTTTAAATGCCCAAACATCTGGATAACTGGTATCCCAGAAGAGGAAGAAAACAATAAGGTCATTGATAATCTATTCCATTAAATTCTGGAAGAAAATTCTCCAAACTTAGAGAGGCATTCAAACATCCAGTCCCAAGAAATACATAGGACTCCAAATAGAATCAACCCAGGAAGATCCTCTCCAAGGCACTGCATAGCAAGATTGGCCAAAACCACAGACAAAGACAAGATACTGAAATTGACAAGAGGGAAACATCAAGTTACTTACAAAGATTATCCCATCAAGCTAACATCAGACTTTTCATCAAAAACAATGCAGTCAAGGAAAGAATGGGGAAATATAGTCAAAGTGTTAAATGAAAAACAATTTCAACCAAGAATTCTATACCCAGCAAGATTAACATTCATATGGGAAAAGATAAAAATAAAACATTCTCAGATAAACAAAACCTGAAAGAACTCACCAACTCCAGACCAGCTCATCAAGTTCTGAGGGACCAGCAGTTAGCATAATGGCTATGTCGCTGGACTCCCACGTAGTCGACCACAGTTCGAGTCCCGGACCCGGTGGCTTAAACTCATGCCGGGCATGTGTGCGTGCGTGTCCAAGATCCCAAGAGGAGAATGGAGGAGAAGGGATTGTGGCATGGCCATCTCCCCTGG
>NW_006159901.1:1659040-1673526 GCF_000334495.1 Tupaia belangeri chinensis | reverse complement strand
TCCAAAGAAGAAACACAGATTGGCTGAAAGGATTAAAAAAAAAAAAAAAAAAAAAAAAAACAGAAACCCTATATCTTTTGCCTACAATAAATGCACCTTATGGATAAAGACATGCATAGACTAAAATTGAAGGACTGGAAAAAGATATTCCATGCAAACAGAAGTCATAAAAAGGCTGGAGTTGCAATATTGATTTCAGACAAAATAGGCTATAAAACAATAAACTGTAAAAGACAAAGAAGGTTTTTATGTAGTAGTAAATGGGCTAATTCATCAAGAAGACATAAAGCTTAAAAGTATCTATGCACCCAACTCAAGAGCACCTAAATATGTGAAGGAAAGACTGCTAGAGCTAAAAGGAGAGATAGGTTGTAACACTGTAATTGTTGGGGATCTCAACGCCCCTTTATCTGCTTTAGACAGATCTTCTAGACAAAAAAAATAAGCAGATACAGAACCTAAATGATACTATAAATCAAATGGGCTTGACAGACATCTATAGAACTTTCTGCCCTAAGACTTTAAAAAATACATTTTTCACACCCCCGCATGGAACCTATGCAAAGATTGATCATATAATAAGACACAAATCAAGCCTTTACAGATTCAAAGGAATAGAAACTATATCCATCTTCCCTGACCATGATGGAATTAAATTCAACATTAATTTCAAGATATCCTCAAAAATATACAAACACATGGAAACTAAGCAACCTTCTTCTGAATGACTTCTTTATTACTGAAGAAATTAAGTCTGAAATAAAAAAATGTATGGAAACAAATGATACTGAGTACAGTTGCCATAAAATAAGGGACACCACAAAAGCAGTCATGAGAGGGAAATTCATAGCAATTAGTGTGGATAAGAAAAAGATGGAAAGGTGGCAAATAAACTAATATCATGCCTTAGAGAATTGGAAAAACAACAACCAAAAAAAGCTAGAAATGCCAGGCAAAAAGAAATAATCAAGATTCGAGCAGAAATAAATGAAATGAAAAACAAATGAACAATACAGAAAATAAATGAAAACAAATCTATTCTTTGAAAAGATTATCAAGATCAACATACCAGTAACTAGAATGAGAAAGAAGAAAGAAACCAGATAAATCAAATACGTAATGAAACAAGCAACATTACAACAGACACAACAGAAATACAAAACATCATTAGTGGATACTAGGAGCCACTATATGACAACAAACAAGAGAACATGAAGGAGATGGACAAATTCCTGGATGCATATAATCTACAAAGATTGAATCATGAGGCTATAGAAAACCTGAATAGACCCATTACAAGCCATGAGATTGAACCAGTAATAAATAACCTCCCAACACAGAAAAGCCCAGGTCTTGATGGCTTCATTTCTGAATTCAACAAAACTTTTAAGGAAGAGTTTATCCCCATTCTACTCAAATTATTTTTAAAGATTCAAAAGGAAGAAAAATTCCCAAATTCATTTTATGAAACCTCCATCATCCTCATTTCCAAAACAGTTAAAAACATGACAAAAAGGGAAGACTACAGACCAACATCTCTGAAGAATATAGACACAAAACTTCTCAACAAGATACTTGTAAATTGTATCCAACAACATATAAAAAAAGATTATTCATCATAACCAGGTAGGCTTTATTCCAGGGATGTAAGGATGTTTCAACATATGCAAGACCACAAACATAATACACCATATTAACAGAAAAAAGATAAAAAACCATATGATTATTTCAACTGATGCAGAGAAAAAAAGCATTTGAAGGAATAAAACATCCTTTCATGATTAAGCCTCTCAGCAAGATTGGTTTAGAAGGGACATTTCTAAACACAATAAAAGCCATATATAAAAAACTTATAGCTAACATTAAACTGAATGGAGAAAAGCTAAAAGCTTTTTCACTAAAAGCTGGTAGGCTGTCCACTTTTTTTAATATAGTACTGGAAGTCTTAGCTATTGCAATCAGAGAAGAGAACAATATTAAAGGCATTCAAATAGGCAAAGAGTGGAAAATATCTTTATTTGTGGATGACATGATGGTATATTTAGAAGACCAAAAGTTTTCTATGAAAAAACTTCTCAAAGTAATAAATGAATACAGTAAAGTGGCAGGATACAAAATCAACATCCAAAAATCTATGGCATTTCTATATACGAACAAGTTGAATGAGGTAGATCTGAAGAAAACAATCTCTTTTACCATAACCACAAAATGTATAAGAGCTTAGGAATAAATCTAAGGAAGTCAAAGACGTTTACAAAGAAAACTATGAAATTTTTTTAAAAGATGTTGAAAAGGAATAAAAAAGTGGAAGGACATCCCATGTTCCTGGATTCGAAGAATTAATATAATCAAAATGGCAATTCTACCCAAATTAATCTACATATTTAATGCAATCCCAATCAAAATATCAGAGACATTGTTCACAAATCTAGAAGATACAATCATGAAAGTTATTTGGAATCATAAAAGACCTCATATTGCCAAAGCAATCCTGTGCAAGAAGAGTGTAGTGAGTGGCATCTCACTCTCTGACCCCCAAATATACTATAAAGCTGTGATAATCAAAACAGCATGGTATTGGCATAAAAACAGAAAAGTGGACCAACTGAGTAGAATACCTCAGAAATAAACCCCAAAGCTTAGAGCCAACTGATTTTTGACAAAGGATAACAGTCAATCCACTGGGAAAAGGAAAACCTCTTTAGTAAATAGTGCTGGAATAACTAGGTATCCACCTGCAAAAAGAAGAAACTGAACCCCCATCTTTCACCATTAACAAAAATCAACTCAAAATGGATCAAAGATCTGAACCTAAGACCTCAAACTATAAAACTACTGGTGGAAAACACTGGGGAAACTCTGGGATTCACTGAGTAGGCAAAGACTCCTTAAATAAGAGTCCCAAAGCATGAGCAATAATCTCTAAAATAGACAAGTAGGGCTATATCAGATTTAAAAGTTTCTACACAGCAAAGGACACAGTAATTAGTATAAATCAACCACCCTCATAATGGGATACTATTTTTGTAAACTATGTCTCAGATAAGGGACTGATAACCAGAATACACAGGGAACTGAAGCAGCTTACCCAGAAGAAAATGAGTAACCCAATTAAAAGATGGGAAAATGAGATGAACAAAAATCTATTGAAGATATAAAGACAGTCAAAAGGCATATGAGGAAATGTCCAATATCCCATATCATAAGGGAGATGTAGATTAAAACCACTATGAGATACTACCTAGTCTTCCTCCTCCATTGTGTTCTTAGGATTTTGGATATGCACACACATGTGCCCAGCATGAATTTTAACCTGCCAGGTCCAGGACTCAAACTGCAATCAACTACATGGGAGTCCAGTGATGTAACCATTACACCATCGGCTTATCCCAGATATTTTGTCAGCTTCTAGTCATAAAAATCATATCGTTTTTTTTTTTAAATATTTTCATATGCCATCATTATGAAGGTATATTTATCAAAGTAGAAAGATAGAACATTGCATTTTACAGTTGTTTAGATTAATTTATTAATTATGAACTCTCAGATATTTGGTATATGAATCTCCATTTATACTCTGCAAATGCTATACTCATTAGAAATGTTAGAACAAGCCTGGTCAAGTCTCTGAAGACACAAAACCAACTTCTTGGAAAGATACATCTTAAACTCAAGTCTCTAGTAATTCTCATAGGTAAAGTTCCAAGGACCCTATCACAACAATAAAAATCACTAAGTTCATGAGGAAATAGACTGTCTTTATTGAGACACAGAATAAAATATATTTGTAATCTGACCAAATAATATTTAAGACACTGAAATTATTGGGTATATTATAAAGTAATTATTTTAATATAAAGACACCAAGTTTAGAGAAAGTCCAGTTTAGGATTATGAGATTCCAAAATAGTTCATCGAAATAAGAGAAAGTGATAATATATGTATGTATGGAAACCTAGCGTGTGTGTGTGTGTTATATATATATATACACATTCATGCCATAAAAATATATGTGTGTGTAAATGTATATATATTTGATATAATAGCAAAAATATTATTTATAAGTCTTTAAGACCCAAGATCCTTCGTCCCGGCTGCAGTGGCACTGCTGCACAATACTGGAGCCAGATATTAGCCACAATACTAAGACCCTAATATATGTGTGTGTAAATGTATATATATTTGATATAATAGCAAAAATATTATTTATAAGTCTTTAAGACCCAAGATCCTTCGTCCCGGCTGCAGTGGCACTGCTGCACAATACTGGAGCCACATGGTAAGACCCTAGGTTGAGATGCTGGGTTGACCTGAACAAGCCTGGCAAGGTAGATTGCTGAGTGGTAAGATTCTGTCAAGGGTATCTCTCTACTGTGAAAAAAATAAGTAAGTTTAAAAAAAATTTTTTTAATCTCTTCTTGGTGCTAAGGAGGAAAAATAATGTCTCAGTAAGTTTTGCTTATTTTTATCTTGACATGGGAGGGGACTTCAAAAAGTTCATAGAAAAGTTGGATTGAAGTTTATTTTGGTGCAAAAACAAATTTTCTAGATCTATGTATAGTTTTTTCATAAGTACTTTCCATAAATGTTTTGAAGATTCCTCATAAATACTCTTTAATTCCCGGCAATTCTGAAGCTAAGATCAAAGTGTTACATTTCAGAGACAATTTGTTGTTCAGTTGAAGAAGTCTGGAAATTTAAGTGAATTTTATCCTATAGTCAATTAGGAGAAAAAAAAAATAACAAGAAAATGTGAAAAAAACAGAAGTCTGGCAAGTCTGTATAGACTTTAGGGGGAAAAAGCCATGGCCTCTCCAGAACACCTGCCAGGTTGTCTGTCTGTCTTTTCAAAGGATAGTTTGCTCAGGGCCTTTAAGAGCCCAAGGCCAGAAGGTGACTTTCTTTAGGACTATGTGTCCCAGATCTATGGAAACTTGAAGAAGTTCAAAAGTCTATTAACATGACTTACATTTAAAGTAACTTAGCTATTAAATGCTCCTTGTATTTGTGTTCCAGCTCCATGGACTGCCTGTGTTTTTCCCTCTTTACCAATAACTGACATTTATTTATTAAATATGATATGACACCAGGAGAAAAATTACATCTAAAAGACAAAGAGAAATAGAACCTGCATGTTTGCAAACAGATTAGCATTTGATTCCAATGAGAGCCTCCTAGTTAAATTAACCTGGTCATTAATCTCAAAGATAAAATATCCCCTGGCCTATATGAGAATGGATTACTAAAAATTTTTTCTCACACTGTTATGTTTTCTGGCTTTTTTGAAAACATAAAGGCAGCACGAGCTCATTTGGAAAATGAAAAAAATACAGAAAAATAAAACAAAAGTTACTCAAAGCCTACTGACAAGAATAACGGTACTTTTTAAAAATCTGTTTCTGAGTCCACCATGAGAGCTGAGAGCTAGTGATTTCAGGGATAAGAGCAATGAAGATATTCTGCTGAGAATTTACCCTGGTAGAGCCTCTGGAGAACAATGCAATGCCAAAGAGTTTGCAAACCACATCCTCCCGTGTACTTCTGATCACTCAGATTGATCTTCTAGAAATTAGGAAGAAACGAATAACCCATTAGATGACTAGAAATCACCACAGGGGCACAAGAAATAAGCGAAACCAAGAAAATACCTCTCCACCAAGGGAAAAGAATAACTCCTCTTCAACCACAGACAATATAATGGAATCCATGGAAATGTCAGATAAAGAATTTGGAGTATTCATAGTGACAAAACTAACAGAGATGGAAGGGAAGAGAGACAATGAACACCAGAAGAAAAAATCCAATGAGTTCCAGGAGGTGAGGAAGTTCTTGCAATAGCTGAAAGAGGAAATACACAACATAAAAAAGAAACAAATGGAACTGTTGGAGATGAAGGTTATAATACAGGAAGTCAAAACCTCCTCTGAAAATATTAAAAGCAGATGAGATCATACAGAAAATCAAATCTCAGATATAGAAGACAGAATCACTAGACTAGTAAAATCCACCATGAAGACTGAGAAAAATAGCCCAAAAAAATGAGAATAATATTCAAGAAATACTAGATACCATTAAACATCCAAACATCCAGGTAATCAGTAATCATGTAGTCGACTATGGTTTGAGTCCCAGACTCGGTGGCTTAAACTCACACCGGACACGTGTGTGTGCATGCCCAAGATCCCGAGAGGAGAATGGAAGAGAAGGGATTGTGGTGTGGCCATCCCCCCTTGAGGGTGATTTCTCACTTTCTATCTCTCTGTCTCTCTCTGTCTTTCTGGCGTGCGCACACGCCCTATAGCAAAAACCTCTCCAAAAAAAAAAAAAAGATTATCTTTCATATAAGAAGAGTGAGAAGAGAAGAGAAGAACACTCTCAGATAAGCAAAACCTGAAAGAATTTACCAACACCAGACCACCTCTTCAAGAAGTTCTGAAGAGAGTGCTATCCCAGGAAAACTAAAGTCAGACACACAGAAATAAGAGTTCTAAAACAGTCTAGTAAATGACCAGCTTAACAGTAGGGATAAGTCCAGAGTTGAGCGTTATCTTCCAAAATTTAAACAGAAAGATCGAACCACAACAGAAGATAAGTACATGAGTCTGAACTGGTGAAATAGAATTTTATGACTTTTGACTAAAACACACTGACCTTCCATGCTTTGTTTTCCAGTGTTAAGGAGTTTTGTCTTCTCTCGAGTTGTAGACAGATCCATGTACCTACTATTCAAACAGAATCCTAACTTGTTTCTTGGCTTTCAGTATTAAGCAAAGTTCTTTTAACATTTTTTTTATTTATTAAAGATAATAAATTGAAATTAAAAAATAAATTTAAAAATATACCTATTTAGTGACCACAGTAAGCTATATAGCCTCAGCTAGGTGCTATTTTATAGTATATTCATTCTACCCACAGAGTTTCATGACTAAAGCCAACTTTTGTTAAGATATGTATATATTAGCTCAACTTACTATTGAAAGTATTTAGATTAATTAAGATATTTTGTGAATCAAAACAATACGGAAAAGAATAAAGGAACGGAAAGCAACTGCAAATACTAGAGACAGAGTGGGAGGAGGATGGGAAATGGCAGAGGGTGAGAAATATGGGGAAATTATATATATATATATATATACACGCACACATACATACATATACACAAGAAACAGAAAATTAGTTGTTGATGATAACAGTATGATTAAGCCACTTTACAGTGTATTCTGGCTAGAAAATCACATTTTGTATGCTGTGGTGATATTCAGTATGTTAAATAAATAATTAAAATCTATTTCCTTTTCCTATACATACATGTTCCTATTTTTAGAAAATTTAGAAAAGGTAAACACTGTCGTAGCCTGTTTTTATTTTTTAATTTTATATTAGCAGGTCCAACAAATTTAAAAACTCTTGAAAAACTTTATTTTCAATCACTAAAAATGTATTCTAGCATTCCCTTCTTTTCATTTTTTTAAGTTTATTTTTTTCCCCCATGATCAGGAGGGAAATAGAGGCAGAAAGAAAGAGAGGGTCCTCCAACAGGGTCTTTAAGCCATGATCCATCCCCCAACGTTTGCCAGTCCTAGATGCTATCACAGGATAAATGTACCCAGTGGGTTCACAGAAGTCTCTGATGATGAACCCGGAACATTCCTATGTGAGTTAGCCTCATGGAGCACGGTAACATCTCCCTACTCTACTTTTTTAAGTAGGATCATGGTTGTTTTTTGTTTTGAAAGTGTTTTGTTAAGTTGGTTTTGGTTTTTGTTTTTTTGCTATATTTCATTACTTTCTTAGAATTTACTTATGAAAGTGCAATTACTTGATCATAGAGTTAAAAAAATCATAAATCCTTGGATACCTATTGCTTTCTAGAAAGACTAATTTCTTTTTTATTTTTTTAAGAGAGATTTTTGCTGGCCAGAAAGACAGAAAGTGAGAAATCAGCCCCCCAGGGAGGATTACCATGCTGCAATCCCTTCTCTATTCTTCTCTTGGTATTTTGGGCGTACACACACACACACACACACACACACACACACAAATGCACCTGGCATGAGTTTTAAGTCACTGGGTCCAGTACTCGAACCACAATTGACTATGTGGGAATCCAGCAACATAACCTTTATACTTTCTGCTAGTCCTGGATTATACTAATTTCTTCCCCTACAATAGTAATTATAGAGTTTTGTGTACCTATACTGTTCTTTGTGGAATTTTGTAAACACTCTGAACATATTCTTTTTTAAGAATTATTTTATTTATTCATTCATTTTAATTTGACCAGAGGGACACACACAGAGAGGGAGAGAGAGAGAGAATGTAAGAAAGGAAACCGTCAGGTCTGGGACTCAAACAGTGGTTGGCCATGTGGGAGTATCTACCGCCTTAACCACCATGTCACCTTCTGGCCCCTCTGAATATATTCTTTAATATTTTTTACCAACTTGACAGGTGAAAGTTGTGTCATTTGATTAATGTCTATTATAGTTATCATCAGGGTTTCTGAAAACATTGTCACATCCATCCATCATGCTTCTGACTACCTCTTCTACTAAATCCACACAAGCTCTCATTTCCTCCCAATGTAAATCCCAGACACAGAGCTCCACCTTTCTAATGACCACATCTGAGTAGAATGCCTTTGTACACAAACACCCAAACCGAGTATAAGGCCCTTAATACTTAGATAGGAGAGTATTGATGGTGTAGAATAAGTAGTGCACTCCCCTTGTACAAAGAGGACAGAACAAAACGAGTTAGAATGGGATTTTAAATGGTAGAGAGCAAAATATTGGAGGACATAAAAGCAGTGAAAGTATTTAATGAGAATAAGAGTGTGGAATGGGGGGATGAAGAGAAGAGAATAGAGAAAGATAGCAAGAGCAAAAATAGGCAGGACGTTAGTGGGAAACAGATATGGCTTATTACCTATTGATGATGACATGTATAGTATTCTCAACTGAATTGGTCTGAGAAGTATTTCATTATGGGTAAAGTCTCTTTACAAGCAAAATGAGAAATAGTGACTGTTTAAAAAAGTAATTAGAATAATAATAATAATGACTGGGAAAAACATTGAAAAGATATTGAATGATGAAGTGGGGAGATTAATGTCTCTGTATTGACTGGCATGCATGGCATTCCCTTTTGAAAAAGCAATGTAATACACTGTAAAGTTATATGTAATTCAATGTAATATAAAGAAGATTATGATGATAATTTAAAAAAAAAGAATGGGATTTTAAACACTGGTATGCTGGAACACGTTTCTACCAGCTCACAGAGCCAATTGTGCACTTCTCTTGTTAACTCCATGGTCAGTGATATCAGACTGAGTGCTTGACATTGGCCATGGTGAGAGGATTGTATCATGCAAAGCAGCAAATGATCCAGTCTCCCACACACCCCTGACTCAGCCAGTTGTTATACATCATACACATTATATAGCACTCCACTACTTTCACTTCTGGCTATGACAGATAAGCTAGTATCAGACTAACCTCCCTGCTGGTAACAACTAGAAAAGCTATGAAATATGTTTTAGGTGATTTGTCTGAGAAGTCAAGCACTACCAAGGTAGCCAGGGTTTAAGGGCCTAAGTTCCTAGAGAGAATGAACTAGCTTGCTGAGCAGTGAGTCTGACATCAGCCACCACTTTTCTCTTTGCTGCATGTGCTGATTTCCTGAGCAGCTAGCTTGTTAGCAGCTAAGCTGAAAGTCACTGTTAACAGGCAGAGGCACTGAACAGAGCTTTCAGCAGCCTCGGGGGCTAAAGAGAGAAAAATCTGAATATTTTCAGGACCTACCAAAAAGGAACATCCCTGATGAATACTCAGACTTTCATTTGGGAATTCTGAAGGACACTATGCCAGAAATAAAATTAAAAGAAGATATCCAACCCTAAAAAAATAAACGAAGCTCAGCTCTGATTTACATCCATACCAGAATAAAGTAAAATAACTTCTTTAACTGCTTAAATCATAAATGTAAATGTAAACCTAACTGTCTGCTAATCACAAATGTGAACCCACCCTGGAGGGCTTACAATAGTACCAATAAACATAAATACCTAGGAATTAATTACTAGAGATAAGCAATACTACAGGAGAATCATAGGTCTTGAAATCAAAGGTTAAACAATAAAGCTTCTAGTAGACATCCCTATAAATCATTAAATTGGAAGTACTCCAAAACACATGTATACAAATGCTTATAGCAGTATTATTTTTAATATCCCAAAACTTAGAACAATTCAAATATTTACAAACAATAGAATGGATAAATGCACTATAGTAAATTTATTTAATGATATACTACACTACAAGATAAAAGCACTAATTACTGCTAAATACAACAGCCTGGATGAATTTCACAATGAAAAGAAACAGATGCAAAAGAGTACACACTGTATGATTCTATTTCACAAAGGTTGAAAACAGGCACAACTATGGTGCTAAAAGTTTGGCAAGAAAATGATCAGAATCATGAAAGGGCTTCCAGGATGCTAGTGATGTTCTGTTTCTTCATCTGGGCAATGTTTACATAGGTTTGTTCCTGTGAAAATATATGTATTCTCTGTATGAATGTTGTATTTGACTGTGAGAGACAGCACTGAAACTCTTCCCAGAGGTGAAGCACACCTCCTGAATCAGAAAGAACTCTATGCTGTAAGTGACAGAAAAATCTAACTCCAACTGACTCAAAAACTAACATGACAGTTCAAAAAAGATGTACCAATAGTCAATAAGTTCATGAAAAAATGTTCAACATTATATTCATTATGGACAGCAAGTCAAAAACACGATGAGTACACTGGGCACCTGCAAGCATTTCCAGGAACCTGATGAAATGGAGGGAGGAAGGAAAATGTATTCCAGTATGGTAAGGTTCCACAAAGGGATAGTTGGCTTATTCTCTTTCTCTCTCTCTCTCTCGCTCTCGCTCTCGCTCTCGCTCTCTCTCTCTCTCTGGTAAGTTTATATGTACTTTGGCATTACAATTTTTTTAATTAAAATAAAGTAAGACAAGATACCAACTCACATCCATAAAGATGACTAGAATGAAAATGATAATAGTAAGGCTAGGCTAGGACGTGAGGAAATTAGATCACACTCGTTAGACTTTGCTGGTGAGACTGTAAAATGGTGCAGTCACTTTAGAATAGAGTTTGGCATTCTTCAAAATGTTAAATGTAGAGTTACCTTACAAACCCACCGATTCCTGTGCTAGACACATACCCACCAGAAATAAAAACATATGCCCATTCAAAAACATACATATTGACATTCATAATTGCCAAAAGTGGAAATGAGATAAATATCCATCAACTCTTGATGGATAAGTAAAATGTGGCAGAGGCATACAACAAAATAGTATTTGACAATAAAAAGAAATAAATCACTCATGCATGCTACAACATGAATGAATCTTAAAAATATTATGCTGTATGAAAGAAGCTGGTTACAAAGAACCAAATATTAGTATTTATATGGAATGTCTAAAACAGGCAAGACAGAAAGATTAGTAGCTGCAGAGGCCCAGGGCTGTGGTGGAGAGAGGTCAGGAAGGAGAAGCTGAGGAGGAATAGGAAGTAACTGCTAATGGGAATAAGGTTCTTTTTGGAGTGATGAAAATATTCTAAAAATGATTTGGTGAGGCTGCATGGCTCTAAGAACTAAAAGACACAGAACTCTACATCTTTTTTTAAAGAATTATTTTTTCTAACTTTATTTATTTATTTTTTTATTTGACCAGAGGGAGAGAGAGAGAGATAAAGCAATCTACCAGGTCCAGGACTTGATTCGTGTTTGGCTATGTGAGAATCCAACATACCTTAACCACCATACCACCTGCTGGCCCCTGTACATCATTTTCAAACTGAACTTTCTAAAAAAAAAATTTCAGGATATATTGTATGGTATATGAATTGTATTTCGATAAAGCTATTTAAAACAAACAAAAACTATGTAACCGAACTATCTAAAGTTAAGCTGCTTCATATAAGGACTGATCCAGCAGTCGAAACAATATCAACAGTATTTAATTTTATTCTCTCTCTCATATGCCTCTGCTGTATTGGTTTTACATTCAGCCTCTACCCTGTTAATGCCCAGTAATTCCAGGCACATCTATCTTGTTAGCAAAATGGCCAGAGTCATTCCAGAACAAGCATCCTCTTTTCACATAATCCAGGGATGGACAAAGAAAGTTGTCCTTTCCCAGAAACCTCAGAAAATTTTTGTTTATGTTTCATCAATACTTTCCACCCCATGGTCGGGTAATGGGGCAAATTGTAGCCTTGAGTTAAATGGTCGAAAAATATCCTTGACGTCAGAGTCCCATAGTCCATCCTACTCAAACTTTGCCAAAAGGTTGAGTAAGGATGACTTTGCAAAGAAAATTTGAAATGTTCTTACCAGAAAGCAGGGGAAATAAAACCAATTCCAGTTACACAGACCAAAAAAGGCAAAGTGTTGTAGACCAAAGAGTATGAGAAATATTTATTTTAAAATTAATTTCTCTCATTTGACTAAAGACTGAGATATTCATGTTTGTAATTGTAGCACCTACATGTGACTGGGTCCATCATAGACTCTCAATCAATTTTGAATGAATGAACAAACAAGTCAACATTAACAAATGAATAAACAAATGAATGCATAGTAGGCTATCTTGTTGGTAAAGAACCCAGACTCTTGGCTTTTATTTCCCCTCTGTCTCCTGCTGCCCTCTCCTTAGTCAATTCCTATCCATCAAGTAAAACACACAAAAGATAGAAAGAACTGGGAAAGTAAGAGGGTTTCAAATCTCTGTATGTCGATCCTGAAAAGAGATCTGATGACAACAAAGAAAACAATTGGCAAAGCAACTGTCCTAACTCCCTAACCAGTTCTACTCTCATTCTGAGACATCATCCTGGTTACAAAAACCTAACAGTTTTGCTTGTTTTTTAGCTGCTAAATAACAAGCTTAGAAGCACATTAAATGCATATTTTTTAAATGGTTGGATACCATGGAAGTATGCTACCTTCAGCCTAAGAGAAATCACCAAATGTATATGAAATAACATGAGAAAAAGAAGATCAAAACTATGATTAGAATCAAGATCAAGAGCATGTCTACTTAACATTGCCCCTTTGACTTTCACCTCAAACCTGGAAGGTAAATTGACAAATATTATTAATCTCATTTGACGTATCGCAAAACCTAGACTCAGAAAGTTTTTGTTTTACTTTTCAGGTGGTGTCAAAGCAAGGACTAAAAAATTGTCTTCTTGCTGGTTTAGTTTTTTTGTAATTTATAATTTACATATAATCATTATACATCTTAATAGGATACAGAACAGCCATTAAAAGCATGTATACAGTGTATAAAAAGCAAATCAAAGATATAAACATATTCACCACCTCCAACATTTAACATTATATTATGTTGTGAACATTTGAAACCCTGTTCACGGGTTATTCTGGAAGTATGCACTTAATTGTCTATGACATTCTTTAAAGGGAAATACAATTCTAAAGAAAGAACAAAACAAATCGATTACAAATAAGACAACAAGAGTCTTGTAAATTAATGAGGATGAATTTTTTAAAACAAAGATAATCTTTTTTTATTTCATTTTCTTTTATACATTCAATCACATTATTTGGCTTACAAAATGGTTATTTCAACAGGCAAAGAGTTCTCCCTAGTACAGTTGATAAAACTATAAGTTATCTTCAGCAAATAATACCACATTTCTTTGTCTCCATTAATGCTTTGCCTCCCTATTTTTCTTCTAAATGTCCTTCTTCAGACCCTCCTCTTTCACACACACTATATCTGGTCTTTACATCTATATACTGTGTTTCTATATCCTTAAGTCAATCAGTTGCAGTCACAGAGTGTGGACCCTTGGTATATATTAAGTGGGGACATCACAATGCTTCTCCTTCATAGCCTGGCTTGCTTCACTCAGCAGTAAATCTTCCATATTCATCCACTTCCCGTCAAAAGCCAGGGTTTTGTTGTTTTTTTTTATAGCTGAGTAATATTCCATAGAGTATATATGCCACAGTTTTTCTATCCATTCATCTGTTCATGGGTATTTGGGTTGTTTCCATGTCTTAGCAATTGTGAATAATGCCACAATAAAAGTCGAAATGCAAGCACTTTTCCAACTAAGGATTCTTCTGTCCTTTGGGTATATACCAAGGAGTGGAATTGTTGGATCTGGATTATATGGTAGTTCTATTTGTAGATTTTTGAGGAATCTCCAAATTGTTCTCCACAGTGGCTGGACCAATTTACATTCCCACCAGCAGTGTAAGAGAGTTCCCCTTTCACCACACCCTGGCCAGCACTTAGCCTTTTTTGTTTTTTTTATCTTAGTCACTCTGACTGGGGTTAGGTGGTACCTCATTCTTGTTTTGATCTGCATTTCCCTTACAATGAGGGATGTTGAGCATTTTTTCATATGCCTTTTATCTATTCATATGTCATCT
>NW_006159901.1:1650047-1658757 GCF_000334495.1 Tupaia belangeri chinensis | reverse complement strand
ACCCTTCTCAAAAATCAGTTGACTGTATGTTTGGGAATTTATTTCTGGGGCCTCTATTCTGTTCCACTGGTCCACCTGTCTGTTTCTGTGCCAGTACCATGCTGTTTTCATTACCACACCTTTGTAGTATATTTTTGGGTCAAGGGAGTGAGATCCCGCCCACTCCACTCTTCTTCTGCAGAATTGCTTTGGCAATACATGGTCTTTTATGATTCCAGACAAACTTTATGATTGTCTTTCCTAGATCTGTGAAGAATGTGTCTGGTACTTTGATTGGCATTGCATCAAATATGTAGATTAATTTGGGTAGAATTGCCATTTGGATTATCTTAATTCTTCCAATCCAGGAACATGGGATATCCTTCCACTTTTTTGTGTCACTTTCAATTTCTTTTCTCATCTTCTCATAGTTTTCCTTGTGGAGGTCTTTAACATCTTTAGTTACATTTATCCCTAAGTATCTTATACTTTTTGTGGCTATGGTAAATGGAATAACATTTTTCAGTTCTACCTCAGTCTGCCTGTTGTTCGTATATAGAAATGCTATAGATTTCTGGATATTAATTTTGCATCCTGCAACTTTACTGTATACATGTAAACTTACAGAAATTTTTTCATGGAAACCATTGGGTCTTCTATGTATACAATCATGTCATCTGCAAATAGAGTTTCACCTCTTCTTTTACTATTTGAATGCCTGTTATTTTTTTCCTATTTTCTGATTGCGTTGGTGAGGACTTCCAGTACTAAGGGGTACCTTCTGCCTCTGCACTCATCATCAAAGCCCTCAAGGAACTGCCAAGAGACAGAAAGAAGCAGAAGAATATTAAACATTGTGGAAACATCACTTTTGACGAGGTTGTCAGCATTGCCAGGCAGATGAGGCACCAGTCTTTGGCCAGAGAACTCTCTGGAACCATTAACGAGATCCTGGGGACAGCCCAGTCTGTAGGCTACAATGTCGAGGGGCACCACCCTCATGATGTCATCTATGACATCAACAGTGGTGCAGTGGAATGCCCAGCTAGTTAAGAAGCACACAGGAAAACAACTCTATAAAGGATTGTGTGCAACCAGGAAAAAAAAAAAAAAAGATATAGGTAAAATTGAATATAACAGCAGCTCATAAGGAAGAGTTACAAAAACAAAACCTTTACCCACTCTCTGTGAGTTCTTATAAGACCATAGTACTATACAAATCATAATAAAATAAGTCCTTGGACCAGCAAGTGGCATAATGCTTACATTACTGGATTCTCACATGGCTGACAACAGTTTCAATACTGGACCTCGTGGCTTCAAAATCAAGCCAGGCTAATGTGCATGCATGTCCAAGATCCTGGGAGGAGAATGGAGGAGAAGGGATTGCAATGTAACCATCTCTCTTGGGGAGGTGATTTCTCACTCTCCCTGTTTGTCTGTCTGTCTGTCTGTCTGTCTCTCTCTCTCTCTCTCGCAAGCGCGCGCGCGTGCACGCGTGTGCACGCAAGTGCACGTATCCTAAAGCAAAAACCTCTTTAAAA
This sequence comes from Tupaia belangeri chinensis, assembly GCF_000334495.1. NCBI lineage: Eukaryota > Metazoa > Chordata > Mammalia > Scandentia > Tupaiidae > Tupaia > Tupaia belangeri. The sequence continues at coordinate 1,657,234 of NW_006159901.1, read as the reverse complement.
AAAAAAAAGAAAGATAGAAAAGAAAAGAATCCTCAAAAAAGCAAAAACAGGGACCAGCAGTTAGTGTAATGGCTATGTCGCTGGACTCCCACGTAGTTCGAGTCCCGGACCCGGTGGCTTAAACTCACGCAGGGCACGTGTGCGTGCATGCCCAAGATCCCAAGAGGAGAATGGAGGAGAAGGGATTGAGGCATGGCCATCCCCCCTGGGGGGTGATTTCTCGCTTTCTGTCTCTCTGTCTCTGTCTGGCGAGCACACGTGCCCTATCGCAAAAACCTCTCAAAAAAAAAAGAAATGTAAAAAGATGTTTAAAAGCAAAGAAATAGTGAAGTCAGTGATTTGGTGATTTATGAGCTTTACAAAGTTCTTGATTTTAGCCTTTTTAAAATTCATTCCAAAGGAAGACTGAGCTACTTGTAACATTTTAGACTTTTCCTATGTTATCTAGTTTTATACAATGAGTAATGGTTATAAAAAAATATAACTTGGAAACTATGAAGATAATTGTCTACCAAATAATTGGTAAATTTGTACTTTAACCTGCTGTGTGTAAGATAGTTGAATCTGCATTTTTGGTCTTTTCATTGGAAATTTAATCCTGACGTTCAATGTTATTATCAATATGTATGGACTTATCCTTTTTTTCTAGATTTTTTTTTTATACTCTCTTACTGCTATGTATCTCCTTAGTTTTCCTGGTGTAGAAGCATTTGCTGAAAATTTAATCCTGACGTTCAATGTTATTATCAATATGTATGGACTTATCCTTTTTTTCTAGATTTTTTTTATACTCTCTTACTGCTGTGTATCTCCTTAGTTTTCCTGGTGTAGAAGTATTTGCTGAAGAACTGGTTTGGTTTTGTTGAATTATTTCAGCATTTATCTGGGAATGGTTTTATTGCTCCTTCCCATTTGAGGGCTAATCATTGCTGGGTATAGTACTTTTGGCTGAAATTGTTTTTGTTTCAGAATTTTAAATGTCTTCCCATTCTTTCTTGTCTGCATTTTTCAATTGAGAGAACCAATATTAGTCTAATGGAGTAACCTTTGTAAGTCACTTGGCCTTTCTCTCTTGCCATTTTTAGAATATTGTCTTTGTCTTTGATTTCTGTCAATTTGGCTATGATGTACTTTAGAGAAGATATACTCTAATGTACTTATGTTCTCTGCATTTGGTGTCCTTTGTATTTCATGAATTTAGATGTCTGCATCCCTCTCTAAATTTGGAAAGTTTTCAGCTAATATATCATGAAACAGATTTTCTATGCCTTTGCCTGTCTCTCTGCCTTCTGTAATAACCATCATGCAGCTATTCCACTGTTTAATGTCTAGGATTTCCCATATGTTGTCCTGATTGTTGATGGTTATTCTTCTATTCTTTTTGGTTGCTTGAACTAAATAAGAGGTTTTATCTTCAAAGTCTGAGATTCCTTCTTCTTTATGGTCTCATCTGCTGTTGATACTTTTGGACCAGCAGTTAGCATAATGGCTATGTCGCTGGACTCCCATGTAGTTGACTGTAGTTCAAGTCCTGGACCAGGTGGCTTAAACTCATGCCAGGCGCAAGTGCGTGTGTGCCCAAGATCCCGAGAGGAGAATGGAGGAGAAGGGATTGCAGCGTAGCCATCACCTCTGAGGGGTGATTTCTCGCTTTCTATCTCTCTGTCTCTCTCTGTCTTTCTGGCGAGCACATGCGCCCAGTTAGAAAAAGCCTCTCCAAAAAAAAAAAAAAAAAAAAAAAAAAAAAAAAAAAGATACTTTTAAGGGACATTTTGATTTTCTGCATCATAATCTTTATCTACAGAACTTCTATTTGATTTTTTTTTTAGTGTGTCTATTTCTTTTGGAGTTTCTCCTTCAAGTGATGGAAGGAGTGTCTCCTGGAATTGTTTTCTCTTGCATCTCAAAGAGTTTTGTTACAATTAATATTCTGAATTTTTTTCTGACATTTCTGTGATCTCTTGTGTCTTATACGCTGTTAGTGAGGAGTTATTATGTTTCCTTGAGGGGAAGGTATTTCCTGGATTTCTCTTATTTCTTGAAACTAATATAATTTTTAGTCATCCAGTAATATACTCAATCCTTTCTACTTCTATAGAGTATGTTCCTGTAGCTGTGTTCATGCCCTTTCATATGGTGTGTGTTAGCTCTGTGCCAGTTTCCCTCCTCTACTCTGAATGTGAGCATGGAATCCACAGTAGGAGTTTGGGGTTCCGGTTTTCAGAGGGGAATTTCTCTCATTTTACTGCTGGACATGGTATGAGAAAAGAATTTCTCCAGGTCTCCCGTTTTCAGGTGTCTGGCTCCTGTTTACCTAAGTCTGCTTCCAGTGTGGCTGGAGGTTAATCTGGAAAAGTAGAATGCAAGGTGGTAGACCACTTTGCAGGTCAGAAACCCCTCCTCCCTGACAGCAGGCTGGATGATAGTCCCTGGCGAGCTCAAGTTGAGCAACTTGAGCCTCCCTCTTGCTCCTTCTATCTCCTCTATCTCAGGGATCACAGAAACCACATGTTGGTTCTCAAAAGCCAGAGCAGCCTTTCCTCTCCCACAGCAGGCTGGATTGTGGCCACTAATGAACTCAAGTCAAGTGGCTTAGTCTTCCCTGTTGCTCCTTCTATCTCTTCTGTCTCATGTAGTCTCCTGGCCTTTTACATGAGTGTTGCTGCTAAACCACTATCCAGTGTGGTGCATATAAAAATATTTCCCCTAAACTTACAGCTGCATTTGCAATTATCCATCTTTTTCTTGACTAATGATCAAGGAATATACAATTTCATTACATGTGACTATGTACAGGCCAGCAGGTGGCATAGTGGTTAAGGTGCTGGACTCCCACATGGCCAACCATAGTTCAAGTCCAGGAACTGGCAACTTGAAACTCACACTGCGTGCATATGCATGTGTGCCCAAAATGCTGAGAGACAAATGAAGGAGAAGGGGGTGATTAGTCACTTCCTCTCTGTCTCTTTAGCAAGCACTTATGCCCCAAAAATTAGTCCAAAAAAAATGTCTATGTAACAATGCTAATCATTTGGTAACTACTGACAAATTCATTCATGTGATGGTAGGGTCATGAAACAGAGAAAGCCAAGTAATTGTCTATCCACCATTCAGACTCACATCCTTGGACCCTTTCATCTCTTATTCTAGCCACCTGTGTTAATCCATGGTCTTTGCAATAAAAGAACACTGAAACATTTATAAATCTAAGGGCACATTTTGAGTGAATGTCAAACATTGCGTATGATAGATTTTTTTTTTCCTCAAGTACTGAGAAAACTTTGTGCTTAAAAGAACTAACTGTGTTACTGATAATCGAAAATGAATTTACTTAGCTGGGTAGCTTTAATTAGTTTGCTGGTGCTCCAAAGACTTTTGGGCGGATGGGATTTTTTTCTAATACCTGTAATGCATACAAGCGTTAAATCAAAGCTGACTCCAGCAAATTCTAATTCTGAAAGCCCTAGAGTAAAATCAAGATAAAATAATTTACACCACAACCACTGCATCAAAATAGGAAAAAGTCTATGAATAGTCCAATAGCTATTGCCACTATGATTTTCTAAAAGAAAAAAAAAAAAAAACTTAGATTTTTTCCTAATAAACCCCACATTCATTACATTTCTGTTACTGGTAGCTTGTCTGAAAGTGTTATCATTCTAAAGCACATCAATTTAACAAGCATATAATATAGGAGAGAGTAGAGGGAAATATACCAAAAATAAAAAGAGAAGCAAAACTTTGCTGCAGGAATTACAATTTTTTTCTTTTTAAATATGCATTTAATGCTGCTATAAGATTGTTATTTAATAACTTAAAAGCAAGCAAAACTATCAAGCTCACCAGAGACAATGTCTCAACATTATGATACCCAGTAGGGAGTTAGGATCATTGCCTTGCATTCACAGCCCTGCATACACCTGTTCTTTGATCCAGAGGCGCTGTTTCTATGTCACTTGGCCTGACCATCTCTAGCAATAAAAATGACCTAACCAACTTCTATTAGAAGAACATTTTAAAAATAATATAAATATGCAGTTACCTAATTCAGGCAAAGAATGTTTGACAAGTTGGAACTTGCTTTTGAAAACATGAGAGAAAAAGAAGACTTGAACAAGTTCCATCATGTAAGCTGAACATACAGAAGATCTGGAGGTCCAAATATTGATGACCCCTCCTCGTCTGCCTCCCTTCAAAAAACCTTCAAATATTGTACTGAAGCTTGTCACATGCTATATGGAGTCTATAATAGAGAAATCAAAATTATATAAAAGTTAAAATGCCAATCTAAGATTTTAGAGACCTTGAAGTCAGAAGACCTTGGTTCTGGCCTCGCTAGCTCTTTAGTGTGCAAACGCTCGAGTCTCTCTTTGAGCATCCTGATCTGAAAATTAAAGATAGTCGTTAGTGGGGCCAGTATGTGGCATATTGGTTGAGGCACTGGATTCCCACGTGGCCAACAGTAGTTCAAATCCTGGACCTGGCTTGCTTTTTCACTTTCCCTATCTCTCTCTGGTAAAATTATAAAAATATAATAGTGATAATAAATAAAATTACATAAATAATTCTTAAAAAGAAAAAGGAGAGCTGTTAGTATTAACAGAGTCCCTCCATCAATAGTTTGCATGCTCCTATTTGGGCATAGATCTAAGGTGACTAGAAAAGGCTCAGATTATTATGGTTCATAGAACAACAAGATGAGTTGAAGCCATGGAAGTATGCTAAATTCTGCTCCAAGAGTGACTCAGAAAGGGAAATTGTCACACAGGTTTCATATATCCCAATTTTCTAGTATCTTCATAATTCTTTACCTAATATTCATTTCCTATAATCATGACTACATTCCACAATGAAGAAAACAAAAGGACAGGGGGTACTGAGCATCCCAGGGTCTCATCGCCTTGATAATCCATAGTCCTGAAGAACAGTAATTAGGTCATTGTAACACTGATTGGTTGATTTTGATTGACAACTTGACTAGATTAAGGGATGTCTAGTTGATAAAACATTACACATTCTCTATCATTGTTTTAATTATTCTCACTGTTTCATGTGACACTGAGCCCTCTCTCTTCAAACTACCCATGTAGTTTGGCGCTTGGTTAGAATACTATCATTGTTTTAATTATTCTCACTGTTTCAGGTGACACTGAGCCCTCTCTCTTCAAACTACATGGGGTTTGGCGCTTGGTTAGAATGGTTTCCAGGGGATATTAATGTTTGAACCAATGGACTAGGGGTGGGGGTTTGGGGGAGATTTACCCTCAATGTGGATGGACACCATCCAGTTAGCTGGACGCCCAGAGGAACAAAAGGACAGAGGAAGGGGAAAACTCATACTTTCTTCTCTGGAGCTGAGATACCCTTCTTCTACTGGCCTTGAACATCGTAACTCCAGGTTCTCTGACTTCTGGACACTGAGACTTATACCAGCGCCTCGTCTGCAATGTACCCCACCCATTCCGACCTCCAAGGTTCTTGGGCCATTGGCCTCTAACTGAGAGTTACCCCACAGACCTCTTTGGTTCTGAGGCCTTCAGTCCTAGACTAGGCCATTCTACTAGCTTTCCTGGTTCTCCAGATGGCAGACAGTTTGTTATAGGACTTCTCAGTACCCATAGCCAAGTGAGCTAATTCTCCTAACAAATCCCTTTTATAAGAAGAAACTTCCAAAAGTTTGTAGAAAATTGGATTTAAAGTCTAAGTTTATTTTCATTTAAGAAAATTTTGAAATCAATGTATTTATTTTCATAACATGCATTTTCCATGAACATTTTCTAAAGAATTATGTATTATGTAATTTATTGATTATTCTTTTTTAATTTGACCAGAGGAGGTAGGGGGAAGTGAGAACTCAAACTACAGTCAGCCATGTGGGAGTTAAGCACCTTAACCACCACGCCACCTGCCAGCCCTCCATGAACATTGTGAAGACTCCTATTTGCATGCAATTGATTCTGTCTCTCTGAAGAACTCTCACTATATGCTACATTTTCTTTATTCCTTCATTCATTGATAAATACTCACATTGATTCCATATCTTAGCTATTGTGAATAACGTTGAAATAAACATCAGAGTGCAGATATCCATTAGAAGTACTTTAAAGTTTATTTATTTATCTCTTTAATGAGTAAGATAGACAAAGAGATAGATAGCACCCACAATAGGATCCTGATGGTACAATCTACCCCAGCCCCAGCCCACCCCAGATCAGGGGCAGGCATGCACCCAACATACTCAGGAAGGGCTCTGGAAGTGAACCTAGAGCCCTCCCATGTGGGTCAGCCTCACAGAGTATTACATTTTACTGCTGCATCACCATCTGGTCCCCTTCCTCTTGACATTTTTATTTCAATACCCAGAAATGGGATTGCTGGATTATATAGTGGTCCTATTTTTAGTTTTTTATACATTTGCATATAGTTTTTTATACACTTACTTTCCTTATGGCTGTACCATTTACATTTCCACCAAGTTCTTTCCATATCCTTGCCAAGACTCATCTTTCATTTTTTTGATAAAAGCCATTCTATGGAGCTCAGCAGGTATCATAGTTAAGGTGCTGGACTCCCATATGCCTGACTATGGTTCAAGTTCTAGACCTGATGACTTGCTTTCTTACTTTCCCTCTCTCTCTGGTCAAATTAAAACAATAATAATAAATAATTTTTAAAGCCATTCTGCACAGTGATAGCTCTTCATATTTCCCTAATGATTAATGATGCTGAACATTTTTTCATGTCCTATTGACCATTTGTAGGGTTTGTATTTTCCTACTTTGTGCTTGAAGAGGGAAGATTTCTCTTTCTTTTTGTTTAGTATTTTGGGTTTTTTACAAAAAAACATTCCATCACTATACATCATTTGTCTTATAAAGAGAATTTACCGAACATGAAATACATCTCAGACCAGTCCACTTGAGAATACTATACATATTATCATCAACAGGTAATAAACCATTTCGGTGTCCCACAAATGTCTTGCATCACCATTTTTTCTCCCTGATTTCCTTCCCTATACTCTTCTCCTCTCTCATTCTCCTTGTAGGTTTTGAGAAATTTCTGGTAAGGTCTTTTGCCCATTTTTTAAATCATGTTATTTATTTTCTTGCTTTTGAGTTGTTTGAGTTCTTTATATGATTATTAATCCCTTATCAAAAGTGTTATTGGGCGGCAGGCGGAGGGGC
>NW_006159901.1:1605055-1648675 GCF_000334495.1 Tupaia belangeri chinensis | reverse complement strand
TAATAATAATAAAATTAAATAAATAATTCTTAAAAAAAAACAAAACTCTTCTATGAATGTTGCTATGAAGTTAGAAGCTCCAGTTTAAGAAATAACATATGTTTTCTTCTCTCCTGGGCTCTTAATAATAATTTTAAATTACCTTAATTCATATTTGAATGGTAAAGAGTAATCAAGAGACCCACACTCTTTTTTCAAGAACTAATTTTTTCTTAATATGTGGCCACCTGTGTTTGCTATGAGGGTATTTGGATTGATTAGGGTCTTTGGTTATTCAATAAAATGTGGGGGGAAAACAGTATAGAAAGCAAACATAGATACCAGAGACAGTGTGGGAGGAGAGTGGGAGATGGCAGAGGGTAAGAGATAGGGAATCAAGGATGGGGAAAAAAAAGCAAACATACAGAAAAAAGAAATGGAAGATTATTTGCTGACAATAACATGTTTGTTGATCTGCTTGATTGAGACAATATACAGTGTACTCTGGATGGAAAATCTCATTTTCTATGCTGTAATGATGTACAGTGAATGAATGCAAATAAATAAATTGAAATTTAAAAAGTGTTATTTACAATTATTTTATCTCATTCTAAGGGGTCGTCTCTTCACTTTGTTAATTATTTCCTTTACTGTGCAGAAACTTTTTAATTTGATGTAATCCCACTTGAGTATTTTTTATTTTGTTGCCTGTGCTTTCAGGAGCACATCCAGAAAACCTCCTCATTAGTTAGCAATAACAATATTAGCCCTACATATTTCATAAAATTCTGAAGGTCAAATTAGATTAGAGGTAGAGAGTACCCCCAAAACATTTTAAACTTTTTAAATTATTAATTTTCATTATTTAGGGAGCATAGAAAAACACAGAACATAAGTAAGTGAGTAACCTTCCCAGTTAATAAAACACAAACAATGTTCCAATAATTTCTAGCCAGGTACAAATATACCTAAATCCTACCTTTGGGCTCTAGTAGAAATAAAGTTCTTCCAGAGAAAATAACTTGCAAATATAGTGAGCTCTCAATCCACAAAAGAGAATATATTCAAACAGAAAGATGTCTGATCAAGTTGTTAGTGCAAATATTACTGCAGAGAAAATATTTAATCCATTTAAAGGGGTGGGGTAATGGTCTTCAAGCCCACTCAGAAGCTCATATAAGTACAAAAAAAATTTTTATAAATATGTTTAGACTTCTTAGCATAATTATTGGCATATCCAAATGGACTCCAATTTAGAAAGAATACATTATGGTCATATTGGATCCATTCTAGAAATACAATGTAACTCTCTATATTGACAGAATAAAAAAGAAAACTTAATGATCATCTCAAAAAAAATTGCAGAAACACATTTGACAAAATTCAACAATTATGGTAAAAAGAAAAAAAAAACTTCAACAACCTAGAAATAAGACTTCTTTAATCTGAAATAAAGTATCTATCTAAAAACCTACTGTAAATATTTACTCTTAATGATAAATATTGAAGGTTTTCCATCTAAGATGAGAATGAGAAAAGAAAGCCTTATATCACTACCTACATTTAACACTCTTCTAGGGATTCTAGCCAGTGCAAGAGAGCAAACAAGAGAAAGGGCAGAAAAGACTGAAAAAGAAGAAATAAGACTGATGTCACTATTTTCAGTTGTGTTAATGTGTAGACAGAAAATCCAAAAGAATCTACAAATGATGTATTGAATTTATAGTGAATTTAACAACTTTTATATGTAAAAGTCCAAAATAAAAAATTAATTATAATCATTCTCTGAACCAGCAAATAAATATGAAATTACATTTTAAATGATACTATTATACCTGCACTTTAAACACTTAAATACCTCAGAATAAGACTATTAAAACATGTTCCAAATCTCTACGTAAAAACCTATAAAATGTAGATTGGAAGAGTTTGTGACATAAAATGTTAGTTGGTGATTTCTCACTTTCCCTCTCATTATCTCTGTCTCTCTCTCTCTCTCTCTCGCTCCAGTGAGTGAGCACATGTGCCCTAAGGCAAAAGCCTCTCTCATGATCTCTGTCTCACTCTCTCTCTCTCCAGTGAGCACATGTGCCCTAAGGCAAAAGGCTCTTTAAAAAAAAAAAAAAAAGTTTACTCAAAATTAAATCATAGCTCTTAAGAAGTAGGGGGTTGTAGCTATCAAAATCAGTCAGACTATGATGCATCTGGTAAATTTTTTTAAAAATCCTGCAGTCTTATGGCATCATTCAAAAATCAGGACAAAATCCCTGGGTTCACCAGTTTCTATGCAAGCTTTTTCTAACATACAGTCGAGAGCACCCAGAGCTGTTTTGCCTTTAACAAAACAGAAATCTGGCAACTACAGAAATCTGAAGATTTGGTCCTTTTCTTCAAATGCTGCGTTAGTCCTTGAGCAGTAGAGACAACTAGTAGAGGAAAGGGGGCACTGAAGGGCCATTAAATCTCTAAATGGGACGAGATCTCTAGAAGTCATCGGTCTTGCTGTATTCGACACACAGGAGATATCCTGTAGCCTGTGGCAGGTAGTTACTTAGCCTCTGCTCAAATATCTTTAAGGTCAGGAAACTAAGGCAGCCTATTCCCTAGATGAAAAGCTTCCCATGTCTGCAAGTCAACCTATGGAAGGCTCCCAAATCCACTTATTTCCCTCCCTCCCTCCCTCTCTCCCTCCCCCCCCCTCTCTCTCTCTCTCTTAATGCTAAAGAGTGATGTGTGCATGAGAGAGAGAGAGAATTCCTCGGTAAGGTCTAGTTATACCACAGTGCTTTTTCCTCTAGTTCTCCATCCTGCCAGGATCCTGTGCATGCACCCACGTACCTGGCATGTTTTTCAAGGTTCCAGTCAGGATTTGAACCCTTAGTGGCCATATCTCATTTCCTCTGCACAGCATCTAACCATTATGCTATGGGGCTGGCCCTGAATCCACTTCTCTTTAACTCATACTTTCTAGATATGAAAGAATAAACCCTCTTTAAATACAGCTTTTCATATTATGAAAAGCAGATATCATGTCCCGTGGATAGTTTCTCTTCTTTACATTAAACATCTTTTAATTCTTTTTACACTGTTTTAGATGCTGCTTCATTTCTTTTTGTTCCATAGCTTTGGAATCCATTAGATTCAGTTTATCAAAGGTCAAGGTGAGGATAAAATCAAGTTCTGAGAGATGAACATGGCTAGACAACTTTTGCTTATAGACAGAGCAGGTTATTTCCTGTTCTATGTGATTTGAAGGGCAAGAAAATTTTCTGTGAGCAAAACATGTTCCTCACTTGCCTACCTCAAAACTTGAAATTCTTGTATAAATCACAACTTTGTATTAATGCATCAATGACATAAATATTGTATCATGATGTAATATGAGCATCAGAGAAAAAAATCAGTCTTCAAATTAAATAAAAGGGTAGGGAAATAGATCACTAGGCATGTTCATTAGAGGAGAGTGAAAAGGTCAGAAAGTACTTAAAGAATGAAACAGACTAAGAGAACAAACTAGGCCAGCCCTATGGCCTAGCGGTTAAGGGAGCCTGACCCCATATGGCCAACTGTGTGGTTCAAATCCTGACCCTGGTGGCTTGAAAAACACACCAGGCATATCTGGTCACGCGCCTAAAATCCCAACAGGATTCAGAAATGGAGAAGGAATTTGGATTGTGGCATGACCATGCCACATTAGGAGGTTCTCTCTCTCTCTCTCTTTCTCTGTCTCTCCGTGGAGGGTGCACATGCCCTCTGGCAAATTTAAAAAGCACAGACAAAAAGGTTAGGATGTCAGAGGACAGGACACCTAGGAACTTGGACTAAATGAAGGTATAAGCACCAAGAGAACAAAACTAAATTGGGAGGGGCAGTGGGGTAGAAGAAACTGAGTTTGCCAAGAGCTAGCCCTTGCCATAGACCTAGACAAGTGCTCTTTCATTCTTTTTCTTTATTTTTTTCCAAAGAGATATATTTTTAATATCGGGCATGTGCACTTGCCAGAGAGACAGAGACACAGAGACAGGAAATGAGAAATCACCCCCTAATGGGGATGGCTACACCACGGTCCCTTCTCCTCTATTATCCTCTTGGGATTTGGGGCACACACGCATACATGCCTGATGCGAGTTTCAAGCCACCAGGTCCAGGGCTCAAACCACAGTTGGCCGTGGGGGAGTTCAGTAACATAACCACTATTCCATCTGCTGGTCTCGATCTTCCTTTCATCAGAAACTCCATGAACTAGGGGGTGGCGTGGGCGAAGGGAATCTCTCTATCTCTCTCCTTTGCTTTTTTCACTATGAAGCTGCCTGCCAGAGACGGTCCTTGCCACTGTGAGAACTGCCATTCCCAGCTCCTATGCCAGTGACCAGGTAAGGGGATAAATCGCACCAGCCTTAATCTGCACCCAGCTGCCCTGATTTTGGTGGGGGCATGAGGACTAGGAAGCTCCATTTGGTCTACCAGTCTAAGTTATGTCCTACAACAGAGTTAAGTCCACTACATTCAGATTAATGCAGGATGAGCAGTTGTTAGGCAACTAACAAGGCTGCATTCCAAACCCCCTTTGGCTCAGATGTTCTGTTCTTAATTGCCAATAACTCAGATACAGCAGCAGCAAAGGTGTGTGATTGGCATCCCTAACTTCCAACTGTCATATTTTAATAAGTGAGATTAGTTCTTTCACAAGTTCTTCACTTCATAAACATTTAAGCAAAGATCAGGGGATAATGCTTTAAAACCAAAGAAGTTGGATAAGGTAGAGATTTTAGCTTCTGTGAAATTGATTTCATAGCTAATATCATAAGGATAAGCAATGCACAGCTTCATGCTATGAGGAAATAGCAGGGTTGGGAGTAGAACACATAGCCCCTGCCCGTTGGCGTAGAGTTCTACAATGTGCCCCTGACCTTGCAGGCCATTGAGATTGGGCATTTTAGATACTTATGAAGGCAAAGTGTGCTTCAGGCCCCCTGTATCACCTGGTATAAGAGCCCTCTGTTCTAATCCATTCACATGTGTATATAGAGAACCGGAAAAGCTATCATCCCGAAAATTCTTTGGTTTGTTACACCCACACCTGGGACCATACACAATGAATTAAATGAAGAGCAACTGTTGATCCAATGGCCGATTTGGAATTTCTTTTCTTAAAACAACCTAAGTTTTCTTTAGCCAGCTCTATTCTTTAAAAGATAATTACACTTTGAGATGGGAGACATTAACCATATCCCCAGGTAATGGATTTTGAACTTCGTAAGATTTAGGGCTGCTTCTTCTTCTTAAAAGGCACTCAGCTCAAAAGATTGCTAAGTTAAGTAGAAATGACAATTGCCTATCTTCTATTTCACTGAAAGCCTTTGGAACCTGGAAAGTAATCACAGGGTTTCCTTTTCTCTTTTCTTACCTTTTTTAAAGAAATTGAATGACAAAAATCAGAAATTTAGAACTAGAAAATGCATCCAAAGATAATTTTATCATAACCCAGAGGACAATGGTCAGAATACATTCTAGTACTTATGCATTTTACATGTATTTTTAAATTTTAATCTGTACATCAATCTTGTAAAGTAGGGGTATATTCTCATTTTCCAGATGAGAAAACTGAGATTCACAGAGGTTACATAATGGTAAGTGAGAGAAGTTGAACTTCAAACTCAGGTCTATCCTATCCTGAAGACTTCCTCTGTTACTCTCTGTCATATCCTCTTTCTTCATGAGACTTCTGACCATCTATAATTATCTTGCTTAGTATGTTGTGTTCTGTATTCTCTCACCAAAATAAAATCCATCCTCAATGATGTCATATCCTCTTTCTTCATGAGACTTCTGAACATCTATAATTATCTTGCTTATTATGTTGTTTGTGTTCTGTATTCTCTCACCAAAATAAAACCCATCCTCCATTTGGAAATGGATTTTGTCTATCAAACTCATAGGTCCCAGCACATAATAATCAAGGGTTGATATAGTAAATATTCTTATCAAAAAAAAATCACTCAGAATCAGAAATAGAGCCCAAACTCAATCCATACTGCCTCCTTATTCCATGGTCGTAGTTCTCCACTCATCTGAAACTGGAGAAACTTTTTTATGTACTTTTTAAAATCAGTACTCAATCCATACTGCCTCCTTATTCCATGGTGGTAGTTCTCCACTCACCTGAAACTGGAGAAACTTTTCTATGTACTTTTTAAAATCAGCAGTGCTGACATCCCACTCCTTTGCCTATCTTCATCATAACTCTCCAGCCCTGGCTAAATACCCTCTGTGTACACAAAACTGCTCAAGGAAGACTGGGTATATAAAGAAATATAAACTCTGATCCCTAGTCCCAGGAGGGTCACAGTCAAGTTAAAAAGATGGGAGATTTGCCTTTAAAAAATAATTCCCATTCCAAAGCAGCCTATCCCAAATATCCAGTGAGCAGCTGTTTGTGACAAAGTGTATCTTCTTGCAGAAATTTCACTTCCAAGGAAATCTAAAGCATCACTAAGGTGAGGGGAAAGGAAGACTCCAATTTGCCAGCTCTGACATCTCCAGCACCTGCTGTTAATCACGCACCTGCACTCGGGCGTGATTTAGTGGCTCCTATGATTGGCCATTTCAATTGCTGTCTCTGTAGATCACCATCCCAGCTGAATATCCAGGGACCACATTCATCAAAAGCATAATTTGGGTAGAACGTGACTGTTTTTCCAAAGCTGGAGGGATGGAATCAGCAAGAAAAATTGGCAATATTTTTGAAGGGAAGTTGTTTGTCTCTGAGGATAATGAATAATGGTTTTTGTTTTTACTATTAAAAGGAAATCGTCAATCCTTCAGGTATAATTTTTAAAGTACTAGGGTAGTTATTTTTAACTACCCATAAAAACTAACATGATGCTAACCAGGAGTGCTGCAACCATCACTATCATACACAGATAATATTAGAATACCCAATAGCTGAAGAAGAGGTCAATGAGTTAGTTAAGTTATATCAGAAGGCAGCAAGGTGAGGTTGTAAAGCTCTGTGCTGATAACCTAGTTAGCTGAGATACTGGCTTCCTCTCTGCTGCCCACCAACTCTTTCCACGTGGGTGACTCAAAAGAAAGCAGGTGGCCCAGGCTGAGCCAATTACAGGACCCCACTGCTCAGCCCCAGTGACTGGTTCAAGTTATATTTATCCCCTCTCCCCCAGTATTTTCCTCAGGAGCAAGAAAAGAAGAATCCCCCTTTCTATCTGGGTTCTGAGGTATAAGGATGTAACCTGGAACTCCTTGTAGTCATGTGGAAGAGTCTGGGCAACTGAGTCAGAACACAGGGAGAATCTAGAATAGGATATAAATACAAAGAGTCAATTCCTCAGTTTCATTCATAGAAATTTCCAGAGTTGCCTCTCCCTATAGCCAGTTACAGTTGAGTTAGCGTCACTAAGCAATATGAAGATGATTAACTAATACAGAAATTAATATCCAAAACTGGGGTGATACAAATGGCAGATCCTTAAAAATAGAATAGGTTTAGTTGATATACAGGTCATTCCATTCCCATCTGGAAAGGAATAAATTCTACTTATAAGAAAACAAAGTAGATATTAACTATTACCTATTATATCTTGGAAGGTAGACTATACAATTGGTATAAAAATATTTAAAAATAAGAGAATATTGGATGTCTCTTATGGTTCAATAAGTTTCTTCAAGAGAGAGATAATCCTCAATTCAAGTTGTACTTTTTTTTAACTACATAGGAACTCCTTGTAGTCATGTGGAAGAGTCTGGGCAACTGAGTCAGAACACAGGGAGAATCTAGAATAGGATATAAATACAAAGAGTCAATTCCTCAGTTTCATTCATAGAAATTTCCAGAGTTGCCTCTCCCTATAGCCAGTTACAGTTGAGTTAGCGTCACTAAGCAATATGAAGATGATTAACTAATACAGAAATTAATATCCAAAACTGGGGTGATACAAATGGCAGATCCTTAAAAATAGAATAGGTTTAGTTGATATACAGGTCATTCCATTCCCATCTGGAAAGGAATAAATTCTACTTATAAGAAAACAAAGTAGATATTAACTATTACCTATTATATCTTGGAAGGTAGACTATACAATTGGTATAAAAATATTTAAAAATAAGAGAATATTGGATGTCTCTTATGGTTCAATAAGTTTCTTCAAGAGAGAGATAATCCTCAATTCAAGTTGTACTTTTTTTTAACTACATAGAAAAAAAAATAATAAGATAGATATATGGTGGTGTTAGAACAGAGGCCCTTTTTGTCTTTGGCTAGTGACCCAAAGCTGCTGAGGGTCAAAAAACCATGTTGCCTGCAAAACATCAAAGACAAATTCTCTGCTTCACAGTAAAGTTATTTCACTGGTAAGGAAAGGGATACCCAGGAGTAAGCTAGAAATGGGGAGAGCTTTATCACTCAGATTTCTGCCAAACACCTCTTGCTGTGCACTTCTCCCTGAGAAAGGGAAGTAATTTTTCCCATCATAAGCTGGAAATAATTGGGGTCTAGGCAGGTACCAGAGAGCTGTTGAGCTCTGTTTTATCAACACAGCCTATAGCTTCAGTTGCCCTGAGGCGAGGGTCAAAGAAGAAGTTATTACACAGAGGCCATAGGAGGATGGGCAAAGTCCTACAGGTTTTTTTCTAAAAAGCAGAAACTTTAAGGGCAGGGTCCAGAGTCAAATATTCTGACTCAATAAGATTTCTGATTGGCTTTAAATTAACAGAGCCCATCAAAATAAACTCAAAACTGAAATCCAAGTAGCTCTTTGTAAAGAGGCATTTTGCTAGAGAGACTCCTAAACCAGAAACCTGTAATTGCTCAGTCTCTTAAGATAATCCCCTAGGTCACTGCAACCATGATGATAACCAGGGGGCTTCTCAAAGGTGAAAGTCATCTGTGAGCTGTCTCTCTCTCTAATGTGGCCATGGAGGAAAATGATCAAGGCAAGATACCAGGGAAGAAAGTCAAAAATGGGCATGGCTTACTAGTCCTGCTGAGTGGAGTGTGATATAATTGTCCAGAGTTGTTTCTTTTCCCCTCTCTCTGAATAGAAATTTTTCTTGTGGCTATTCTACTTTTCCCATATTGTCTTGGATGAGTTTGAAATCATTATATTAGTCCCAATGCCCACAGGTTTCAGCACCTCAAGATGTCATTCCTGACCTGAGAGAAAGCCATTGTCTTAGTCCATCTGAGCTGCTACAACAAAATATCACAGACTGGGTCATTTAGAAAGAACATAAATGTATTTCTCATCATTCTATAGACCAGAGACTGTGAAATCCAAGCAAGATATAAAGACACCAGCAGGTTCATTGCCTAGTGGGAATCTGGTCTCTTCCTTCTTCCAGGATTGCACTTTATTGCTACATCCTCCAGAAGAAACAAGTACTGTGTCCTCACAGTGAGGAAGGCAGAGAAAAGGTTGCCAAAATGCTGCATGAAGTCTCATTCTTAATTATTATTTTTTTTCACATGAGAGAGAGCAGAAAAGAGGTAGAATAAGGTGTTTTTGCAAGATCTCTCCAAGTTGCTATTCTCCTGCACTAGTCTCCCAGTTAGCTACAACCACATGTGCATACCACCAGCCTAGCCTGTTTTAGGATGGGACAGAAACTGAACCTGGGCCTCTCATGTGGCCTCGGCCCTACAGAGTAGTACCCCCCCCAACTGTGTCACCAGAGCAGGGCCTAAAGCCTCTTTTATAAGGGGGTTAGTGTCACTCATGAGAGGAACCCCCATGACCTGATCACGTAGTTAAGACCCCACCTCAGAAGAAGACTGAGTCCACAATGAGAGCTGAGATCTAGTAATTTCAGAGATTAGGCAATGAAGATGTTCTGCTGAGAATTTACCCTGGCAAAAAGAGCGAGCAGGCCAGAAGAAGACTGAGTCCCACCATGAGAGCTGAGATATAGTGATTTCAGAGATAAGAGCAATGAAGAGGTTCTGCTGAGAATTTACCATTCCTCTACCCACTGAGTGTCTAGACAAGCCTAAGTGAAAAGTTGTCAAAATCAGAATACTATTTGGGTCCTCATATTCCTCAACTCCCACTGAATCTGCTACACAAAGGGCAAAAAACGCAACACCAAAGAGTTTGCAGACCACATCCTCCTGTGCACTTCTGATCACTAGATTGATCTTCTAGAAATTAGGAAGAAATGAATAACCCATCAGATGACTAGAAATCATCAGAAGGGCATGAGAAATATGTAAAACGAAAATAATACCTCACTCCTAAGGGAAAAGAATAATTCCTCTTCATCCAAAGACAGGACAATGGAACTTACGGAAACGTCTAATAAAGAATTTAGAGTAGTCATAGTAACAAACTAACAGAGATGGAAGAGAGGAGAGACAATGAACATCAGAAGAAAAAATCCAATGAGTTCCAGGAGGTGAGGAAGTTCTTGTGAGAACTGAACAAAGAAATACACACCATAAAAAAGAATCAAATAGAACTGTTGGAGATGAAGGCTATAATACAGGAAGTCAAAACCTTCTTTGAAAGTATTAAAAGCAGACTAAATCATACAGAAAATAGAATCTCAAATGTAGAAGACAGAATCACTGAACTAGTAAAATCCACCACAAAGACTGAGAAAATAGCCCAAAAAATGAGAATAATATACAAGAAATACTAGATACCATTAAATGTACAAACATCCAGATAATCAGTATCCCAGAAGGTGAAGAGAATAATAAGAGCATTGACAATCTACTCCATGAAATCCTGGAAAACTTCCCAAACCCAGAGAGACATTCAAAGATCCAGACCCAAGAAGATCTTCTCCAAGACACATTATATAGCCAGAATGACCAAAACCACAGACAAAGACAAGATACTCAGACTGGCAAGAGAGAAACATCAAGTTACCTACAAAGGTTACCCCATCAGACTGACAACAGACCTCTCATCGGAAACAATGCAAGCAAGGAAAGAATGGTAAAATATATTCAGAGGGTTGAGTGAAAAACAATTTCAACAAAGAATACTGTACCCAGCAAGATTATCCTTCATATGGGAAGAGAAGACAAGAATATTCTCATATTTAAAAAAAATGAAAAAATTTACCAACACCAGACCACCTCTCCAAAAAGTTCTGAAGGAAGTGCTGTCCCAGAAAAACTAAAGTCAGACATGGGACCAGCAGTTAGCGTAATGGCTATGTCACTGGACTCCCACGTAGTCGACGGCGGTTCACGTTCCGGACCCAGTGACTTAAAACTCACACCGAGCACATGTGTATGCGTGCCCAAGATCCTGAGAGGAGAATGGAGGAGAAGAGATTGCAGCATGGCCATCTGCCCTGGGGGGTGATTTCTCGCTTTCTGTCTCTCTGTCTCTGTCTGTCTGTCTGGCGAGCACACATGCCCTATAGCGAAAAACCTCTCAAAAAAAAAAAAGGAAAACTAAAGTCAGACACATGGAAATAAGATTTCTAAAACAACTAAGAAAATGGTCAGCCTAATCGTAGGAGCAAGTCCACAGTTGAACATTACCTTCCAGCATTTAAATGGAAAGATCGAACCACGACAGAAGATAAAGTACATGACTTCAAACTGGTGAATAGAATTTTATGACTTTTGACTAAAACATTACTGACCTTCTATGCTTTGTTTTCCAGTGTTAAGGAGTTTTATCTTCGCTTGAGTTGTGGACAGGTCTATGTACCTACTATTCAAACAGAATCCTAACCTGTTTCCTGGCTTCCTGTATTAAGCAAAGTTCTCTTAGCGTTATTTGATTTTGATTTATTAAAGTTAAAACTGCCTTTCTTGAAATTAAAAAATGTACTTAAAAATACCTATTTAGTGACCACAGTAAGCTATATAGCCTCAGTTATGTGCTATTTTATAGTATATTTTTCCCATCCACAGAGTTTCATGCCTAAAGTCAACTTTTGTTCACAGATATGTATATATCAGCTGAACTTCTATTGAAAGTATTTAATTATTTTGTGAATCAATACAATGTGGGAAAGAATAAAGGAATGGAAAGTAACTACAGATACCAGAGAAATTGGGGGGGGAATATATATATATATATATGTGTGTGTGTATGTATGTATAAGAAACAAATGGAAAATTATTTGTTGACAATAACATGTATAATTAAGCCACTATACAGTGTATTCTGGCTGGAAAATCACATATTCATGCTATGATGATGTTCAGCAAAAGTATGTAAAATTAATTAATTAATTAATTTTAAAAACTCACCCCTTA
The DNA here is from genome assembly GCF_000334495.1 of Tupaia belangeri chinensis. Taxonomy (NCBI): domain Eukaryota; kingdom Metazoa; phylum Chordata; class Mammalia; order Scandentia; family Tupaiidae; genus Tupaia; species Tupaia belangeri. The sequence continues at coordinate 1,636,458 of NW_006159901.1, read as the reverse complement.
ATATATCACCTTGGCAACACTGGAATTTTGTAGGGGACACATTCAAACCACAGCAGGCATATTACTTGAGACCCTACACTTGCTAATGGATGCAAGAGTTGGGTGATAATTTGGAACATCTCTCTTTAAGGAGGGGGAGTATATTTGTGATTACACATAGGGTCAGGGCATGCTGTAGGCAGCAGTTGGAACGTTATATACAGAAAGAAAAGTGTGTGTGGATTGCGACGTTTGGGGGACTCAATCATGAAACTTTACCTCAGCTATAGAAACTGGTTCAAGAAGGGATCAGATGTCAGGTTCATCAAAGTTATTGTCTAGATTCTTTCTCACAAGAGCTTGTGGGGAAGATTTCTTTTTCTCTTTTGGTTATAATCAGGAAGAACGTAACCTCAGAACAGTTAGAAGACAAAGTCCCCTGTATATCCCAAGGAATCTTTGTGCCAAATAGAAATAAGTGCTTCTTCAAATCAAATTTCTGAATTTTATTAGAAAAGTCACTTGGGTGCCATCTGCTGGGAATTTGCCATAATAAACATATAAGTCTTTGATGTCTGTGGTATGATTTGCCACCCTTAGGTGGGGCGCAACTGTACACTGAATACTGTACAAAGTCCTACTGACAATCCTAGACCCTACTACCTGGGAGAATTTGACTCAATTATGCCAATATCCCAAAAGAAATAGATACAAGAAAGAATAAAAAATTCAGAGACTTTGGATTTTTAGTAAAAGTTCCAAAAATTACCAAAGCTGACCTGGTGCTTGTAACTTTTACTTCCATGCTGTAAACAACTCTACACTCTCAGCCCTATCTTTTTCCCTTATACTACCAACTAGTTCAAACTGGGGTTTTGTTCCTTATCATCAGAAGGGTCCTGGAAAATATACCCAGTTTTACTCACTACCTAGTCATATGACCTTAGCTAAGTCATTTTATTTCTGTGAGCCCCAAGATTTCTAAGCTATAAATTTAGCAACAATCAGAAAAGCATGTGACATAACATTCTGAAAGTGTAACATGCTATACATTGGGAGGTATTCTAGGATGGCAAAGAAAATGAGGGTGATGATGCCGATAATTTAGACACAGCAAGAGAACACACAAAACATGTTCTCATCGCTTCTCTAATTTCCTGTCTTTCTTTAAATCACAAGAGTGGGAAGGGGAGAGAAATAGCACAGAAAAGAGTTCACAAAGTTAAGGCAGACTAGATTCAAAGGGGATCCATTGTGCCAGTCTGAACGAGAGGATTAGGATTCTACCCACTTCCAAAGGAAGAATCAAAAATAAATAAGACAATGGCCTGTAGCCACAAAAGCCAGTCCCCATCCAAACTCAGCAAATTAAAAGATAAGACTTTAGATATTGTCTTTCCATCATCACAGTATGTTCAGTCAGGTCCTGTTATAGGTGGTCCTTGGCAGATTGTCAAGTTGGTGGAAAAAATACCAATTACTCTCAGATACAAAAGAGTAAATATAATCAGCATCTATTACTAACTCAGGTCAAAGACCTTTACCTATGCTAACCAAACATTTTAAGTGGAGCAAGTCATCAGTTAAATGATAAACCATGTTGTAAATAGTGGCCTCGATATAGGACCTAACTCACTAATTCATCGATCACTGAACATGAGCAAAGACCAGTATGTCACTATACTTTGAAACATCAGCCTACAATTTCTTTCCTGAGAATGGCCCAATATATTTCATCTTGGCCTTTTCCTTCCTTTTTATACCTTAATTAATTTATCTGAGCTTGGCAGATCAATTACTTAACCAGCAAATCTTTATTGAGGCTCATCACTTGCAAAACCCTATGCTAGACAGTTTAGAGTTTTTGAAAATGAGTGAAAATATGGCTCCTGTCTTTCAGAAATTTGAAGTCTAGGAAGGGAAAGAAAATAGTCACATCTGAAAGTTAAATCTAATCAGTTCATTCACAGCTCATTTACTCATTGATTCATTCAATAAATACTTGTCCAATACTTATTAGGTGCTGCAAGAAAAAAAAAAAAAGCAAATATGGCCTCCCTCTAATAGAGGTTACAGCCTACCTAGGAAGAAAGACATTAAGTAAATTTAATTTTAACCTATAATAAATGCTACAAAGGAAAGCTATATGATGCTTTCACTACCAAAACATTTCTTCCTAAAAAGTCACAGATAAGTTGGAGGTCTAAAAGATGGGTGGCACTGGCCAGGTGAGGAGAAAGGACTAGAACATTTTAGATAAATAGAAAAGTATATATAAAGAAACTACAGTGGAGACAACTTAGAACATTAGAACTAACTAAAAGGAGACCAGAGTGGCTAAAGCCCAGTGACAAGAACAGGACAAGGTGCAGCAAAACTAGATGGGTCCAGTCATATTAAGGATCTGATCCTAACAGCAACTAGAAGTCAGTTAAAGATTTTAATAAGTGAAGTATAATCATCATACTTGCATTTTATGAAGATCAGTCTTCATACCTTACGAATGAATTGGAGGGGACCAGTAGATGACATAATGGTTACATCACTGGACTCCCACATAGAAGAAGCAGTTGGAGTCCTGGAACTGAGAGCTTAAAACTCACACTGGGTGCATGTGTGTAGGTATCCAAGATCCCAAGAGAAGAGTGGAGGAGAAGAGACTGTGACATGACCATCACCTCTGGGGAGTGATTTCTCACTTCTGTCTCTGTGGCAGGCACACATGCCCTATAGAAAAAATCTGTCTCTGAAAAAAAAGAGAATGAATTGGAGTATTTAAACAGCCAGTCAGAAAAAGTACCACCCTTGAAACACCTGGCTGCAGATAGCCATGTGACATTGATAGCCTCAACCTCAGGGCACCTCAGTCTTTTTTCAGCCCCTGTTGACATTATCAATGCCTTAGGCTAGAGGTAAAAGCTCTTCAGACAAACAAAAATAAAATTCAAACCATGCTTTCTCATATAAACAATGTTATAAAGGGCAGTTAGGTTCCATAGTTTAATTAATACTTTAATGTTTATGGTAACTTTTCTTTTTGTTCTTGAGCAGTTTTATAATTAAGAGAGATCTAACTCACTTCAAAAGATTGCCAAAAAAGACTATGAAGATATGGAAACGTTTTGAATATTGTTTTTGTGGTATACACAGGAGAAGCTAAATCTGCTTTCAAGTATACTAAATAAAAGCCTTTGTGTAGTTAATGAACAGATATCAGGGGATACAGTTTCTTATCATTTATCATGTTAAATTCTTGTCCATGCTTTGGAAATGAATGAGGTTGCAAGGCATTAAAAGAAACAGGAAGGGGTAGGATCAAGAGCATTGGTAAAGAATGAGCCTTGGAACGAGCCTCTGCTCTCCCATATAATACCTGTGTCTGAAGTGGATAAAGATTCCTCTGCTCCAGGGACCAGCAGTTAGTGTAATGGCTATGTCGCTGGACTTCCATGTAGTCAACCACAGTTCGAATCCTGGACCTGGTGGCTCAAACTCACACTGGGCGTGTGTGCGTGCGTGCCCAAGATCCCTAGAGGAGAATGGAGGAGGACGGATTGTGGCATGGCCATCCCCCCTGGAGGTGATTTCTCGCTTTCTGTCTCTCTGTCTCTCTCTGTCTTTCTGATGAGCGCATGCACCCTTTAGCAAAAACCTCTCCAAAAAAAAAAAAAAGAAAGAAAGAAAAGAAAAAAAAAAGATTCCTCTGCTCCTGATGGTCTCAGCAACCCACAACACCGAGTTTAATGAACAAGGGACAGGCTAGACTTCAGTTCCCATAACCCCTTGACCAGGCCTCCTTAGCAAATGAACACTCTACAATATGCAGCAGCCCTGTTCTTGGAGAGAAAGAGGACAAGCTCTCTGAGATGAAGAAGGCAAAGACAAGAAGTTCATGGCACTGTGGTTCAGAGCAGGGACTCGGGAGCCACAACATGGCCCTAAATCCTGGCTTATTAGTTGAGCAACCATGAGTAAGTTACTTGAACTTTCTTCATCACTTGCTTTTTCCATCTATAAAATGGAAAAAAATAATAGTGCCTACCTCAAAAGGCTATTCAGATTCAGTATCCCTTATCTGAAACACTTGGGATCACAAATGTGTCAGATTTCAGCTTTTTCTGGATTTTGGAATACTTGAATATATACAGAGATATATCTTAAAGATGGCACCCAAGTCTAAACATAAAATTTATTTCTGTTTCATACACACGTTATACACATAGCCTGAAAGCAATTTTATACTTTATTATTATTATTATTAGAGTTTTGACTACAACTCATCATATGAGGTCAGGTGTGAAATTTTCCACTTGTGTGATCATGTTGACACTTGAAAAGTTTTGGATTTTGGAGCATTTGAAATTTCAGGTTTTTGGATTAGGGATGCTCAATCTGTATAAGAACTGAGTTAATATCTGGAGCATTGTAATCACCTGTTACTTTAGTGTTGATTAAATGAAATAAATAAAAGTATAGCGTGTTTTGTCTGTATGAGGCAAAGCTTTTTGCTGTAAGGCAACCAAACATTTAAGGAGCAATTCCTCCAGAAAACTAGAAACAGTTACAGGGCCATCTTCACAAGAATGATGCCTTTAGTATAGAAAATTATGCCACCTATGACTACCCTTTGTCTGAAGGACCTAAGAGGCATCCCCACTTTCCACAATGTTCTGCCTTTAAGCTGCTGTTTGATCAGGGGACTCTTCAACTCCAGCTGCTACAAGGAAAGCTGACTTCAGTAGGCAGCCAAAATTTAGAGTAACATCACTGTTTCCCCCTCCCAGAGTCACCTGAATTCATGCTGAACACGGAAGAATAATTCTGGCCTCCCCAGATGGCGAACAGATTCATGCTCCTTTTAAAAATGCTCATCTCACTCAAATATGTTTCTCAGCAGGCAGTGTCTACCTGCTGTTTGAATGCTCAGAGGATTAAGGGAGATTGTATGCATACACTAATGGCCACATTTACTCAACAGTTACAGAAGTGAATATTTCAACACAAAACAGCATTTCCACCTTCCTGTTACCAATTCAATTATTCCCACACCAAAGTGTGTTCCCCACTAGGAAAGATGAGTACATTACTCTCACTGATCTATCTTAGTAATTAAGAAAGGCCAGGACCACAAACACACACCCCAATCACCAATATAAGCTACCCTCATCTGCTTACCAAAAAGCCTTGCCTCTAGCACAAAAATAATTTTTCAAATAATAAAAATACATTAAAAACTCCTGGCTGCTAGCACAATCTGCAGGAGCCTAAACCCTTTACCAGATGTTGGTGACATCCATATCAGGGAGCACCTGGTCTCATAAAAGCTATTTAGTTCCTTGACCCAGACTCAAGTCAACACAAAGATCATGACACTTAATTCTTATACTTTCATGGTCTTTTCTTTGAATCGGTGTCCTTATTTTTATCTTTATTTTCATGTCAAACTTAAGATTCCGACTCCAGAAACAGGACTATCTTCAGGAGTAAATATGGTATAAACTAACTGATAGAGATCAGTTAAGGTTCAACCCAGAAAACAGAAACTTCTCTAAGTATTTGGAACAGAAAGAGATTTCATGGAGGGAATTTTAGAGTTGACCAAACTGATGAAAGGGCAAAGGAACAGTTTCTGAGATGGTCGCCTAGGAATGACTCCCAGAGCCTTGAGAAACCGACCCACTTCTGAGGCTGCCACCGGAGACATAAATGCAAAATATCACATCCATGCAGCTGGAGCGCGGGAATCAGGAAGCAGGATCAAGAAAACAGCTTTCATAACTGCCTCTCAGTACTTAGCTGAAGAGCAGACACTGGAATACTGATGCTAAAACAATTTATATTAGCCTATCCTTGCTTGCCAGCAGAAGTAGAACAAGGAGGCAGAAACGCTTCCACTGCCTCCCCCACCCCCCACCTGATATATCTTGGAACAAGTACATCCAATGGAAAGAATCATATGTCACTCCCAGAGCCCTGGTTGTACAAAGGTATTAGAAATGTAGTTTTTGGCTTTTTAACCTCTTAATAAAGGAAAGTGAAATAGAAGTAAAGTAAAGCAATCAAAGGCATTCACCACATGGTTTCTAGAAAGTTCCCAGATACATTTACTTTCCCAGTGCTAAATATATGTAAATCCACTGTTAAGAGGATTCCTTTGGCTTAAGCTTCAGCCTTTCTGGGAGCCAAAAAGCGCCACACTCCTAGAACAAGTATAACTTTAAGACATTAGCACTTTAGTGTGAATCAGTGTATTTAACCACTTCCTCAAGCCCAGAAGGTACCAAAGCAGCTGTCTGCACAGGGGAAGAGGAGAGACTCAGACCAGGGGAGAATGAATGTGAGTACAGAGAGGGGCAGGAACTGGGTTCTCCCTCTTGGCAATTAGAGATTAAGAACATGTGGCAGGAAAGCCACCGTCTCACACAGGCACTTGGTATTTACCAGGATCAGGAAGGAGAAAAGGGTATCTGTGTATCCTCCTCAGGGCACACTCCCTACCAGACACGAAGCACAGAGTCCCACCCCACACCCTCACCAAGGATTGAGTAGGCCCAAATGATATTCCCACAAAAACATAAAGTGGGTCACAAGAACAGCAGTCAGTGCCACCAGTTCCAAACTGTAGAGTCACAGGACGAATCTCTTCTCTAGTATGTTTTCTTGATTCAGGTCAGGCCACTTCCAAGCGTATTCTTACTTCTCTCTCTCTCTTTTTTTTTTTTTTTTTTTGGGGGGGGGGGAGAGATTTTCGCTATAGGGCGCGTGCACTCGCCAGACAGACAGAGAGAGACAGAAAGCGAGAAATCACCCCCCCAGGGGGGATGGCCACACTGCAATCCCTTCTCCTCCATTCTCCTCTCAGGATCTTGGGCACATGCGCACATGCGCCTGGCGTGAGTTTTAAGCCACCAGGTCCAGGACGTGAACCGCGGTCGACTATGTGGGAGTCTAGCGACATAGCCATTACGCCAACTGCTGGTTCCCTCTCTATTATTTTTTACCCAACAGCTTTCTACACTGACATAGTCATCCCAGCTACTCTTGGCCTATTGATTTTCCTCCTTAAGGAGAAACAGAAGAGTCAATAGACAATAAAAATGAATAAAAATCATCAAAACCATCAGGTAAGTATGGAATCATACATAGGAGATATAATTGAGTGAGAAACCAAAAGGGCTGCGTCAGAGCAGAAGGCTCTACCTAATTGTCATAAACACCATGTGACACTAAAAGAGACCGACCCTCTGCTATTGTGAACCAGAAGAACATGGGGCCTGCATGTATCATTTTGACTTAGAGACACAGAATCCTTACAATCACCTACAATGTGGAGCAACATTCTCCACATCAGGAAAGGAGTTCTCAGAGGTCTTGGGCCATTGCCAAGTAAGACTTCTCGGCTTTTCTCTCACTTTCAATAAAACAAAGGAGGAGCCCACTGTGGCAACTGCCTAGGAGGCTGGGCATTTGTCCTGCCTGATGGGGAGAGCATCCCAGGCCTGTTTACCTACCTGCCAGATGTTAAATTGACTGCCAGGCTAGAGCAACCCCCAAGGCAAGCCATGGTCATTATCTAGGCTGGCTGCTGGCTGGCTGGGCTTCTCTCAGAGGCTTGTCCTAGTCCCAGGGAACTATAAACTAGTTAACAACTCAACTCTAATTAATAAACTCCTTAATGAAGATATAAATGCCCCATTTTTATCCTTTACGATGTACTTTGGTCTCTTTTCCCCTTAAATAGCTTAACTGATGTCTCTGCTTTCTCCTTTTTCAATTCCCACTATTGCATTTGTTTCTGATCTCTAAGTAACAGCCACTGTGTGGTTCTTTAAATCCATCTCCTTCAATACCACACTCCCACCCCACTATCTGCTCCTAATCCTGTAGGATGTTTGGGGTATTCATTAGAAACTCCCACTGCCAAACTGTGAGAAACAGAGAAACCTGCTGAGGTTTTCAAGTAGATAAGGCAGAGGCTATGTGACTATCTATATATATGGAAACCAAAATACATGCCAATGTCTTAAAAAGGCAAGTGCAGTGACCAGCAGTTGGTGTAATTACTATGTCACTGAACTCCCATGTAGTTGACCACAGTTCAAGTCCCAGACCCGGTGGCTTAAACTCACACCAGGAACGTGTGTGTGCGTGCCCAAGATCCCAAGAGGAGAATGGAGGAGAAGGGATTGTGGCATGGCCATCCCCCCGGGGGGTGATTTCTCACTTTTTCTCTGTCTCTCTCTTTCTTTCTGGTGCATGCACATGCCCTATAGCAAAAACCTCTCAAAAAAAAAAAGCAAGTGTAGTCACTATCTTTAGGAGAAAATACAGGAAAGGTGACCAGCAACACCATTACACCTCACCATTCCTTGCAGAAGGCTTGGGGTGTCAAAAAGGTTATCCATGAATAGCTGGAATTCCTCTTTGTCATACCTTAAAGTTTAACTTAAAACATAGACCTGTATATCCATTCATCAGTCTTCTTCAGATTATATGAAATTTATACAAGAATAAGGAGAATAATATCATGACCTCCATTTACCCATCTCCAGTTTCATTAAAAATCAACATGTGGCCAAGCCTATTTTATCCATTTACCCATCCAATTTTCCCCACCACTTTGGATTAACATCAAGAATTTCTCAAGCATCTTATGATTTCATGAGTCCTTAAGAATTCTTTTAAGATCCAAGACCAGTACAGACAGCTTCTAAGCATTGTGTTTGGGGGTTTTGTTTTGTTTTGCGGGGTTTGGGTGGTTGGAGGTAGGCACACCTTAGCCTGTATGTCAGCTGTACCATTTAACAGCTGTGTGACTTTGGAGAGTTCCTTAACTTCTGTACACCTTGGTTCTTCATCTGTAAGATAGTAATGCCCACCTTACAGGTTATTGTGAAGATAAATGAGATCATGCAGGGGAACTGCCTGGCCTTACGAAAGTACTCAATAAACATTCGTTTTTATTGTTATTACAATTACATGGAAATTTAAAGATAAAAAACTACTTCATTTTCAGGGAAAGCCCAAGTTTCATCAAGTGACTCTTTTAACAAAATCATATATCATCATGCTCTAGAATGCTAATGCCAATACCTACTGGGTAAAGGAAAGTATCCCCTTTCTTTAGAACTTTCATGTGACTCATCTCTGGGGACTTTTTCCTCAGCCTCTGGGGAGAGTACATTGCCAATTTCTGTTTGCATTGAATATCAACTGAAGGCAGAAATCAGATTTCTTTTATTTTTTTTTTCAGAGGTTTTTGCCTTAGGGCACATGCACTCACCAAGGAGAAAGAGAGAGAGACAGAGGCAGTGAATGGGAACCTGAGAAATCACCTCCCAGGGGGGATGGCCATGCCACAATCCCTTCTCCTCCAATCTCCTCCTGAGATCTTAGGCATGAACTCATACATACCCAGTGTTGAATTTTAAACACCAGGTCCAGGACTCGAACCACAGATGGCCATGTGGGAGTCAGCACTATAACCTATGCTATCTCTGGGGCCCCAGAAATCAGATTTGATTGAGATCTGTGTTTAAGTTTTTTTCCCCCCCACTAAGAAATGGAACTAACTAACAGCTCCAAGTTGTGCTTTAGTTCTTGTAGCTAAAACTCCTTAATCTTTTACTAATTAGTTTTGTGACCTTTGTTTGGATTTAGAGTTATCAGACAGAGGATTCGTTTCAGCTCTTCAAGGGTGAATTCACTGTGCTTTCCATACTGTGACACCTAGATGTTCAGCAAGCCTGGTTCCTCTTTCTAGGTACACTGGTGGGTGGACTGCATTTCTCAACCTCTTTACCTTTAGATGGAGCCAAATGACAAATTATCAACAATGGTATCTCTAAGGACAATGAGCTTTGTGAAGTAGCAGAACACCAAGATGTCTGTGATGATTAATTCTATTTGTCAGCTTGTCTGGGCCAAGGAGTGTCCAGAATAAATAATATTCTGGGTGTGCCCATAAGGGTGTTTCCAGATAAGATCAGCATTTAAATCGGTGGACACACTTAAGTAGATTGCCTTCTCCAATACAGATGGTTTAATCTGTTGAGGGCCTGGAAAAAAAAAAAAAAAAAAGAAAGAAAAGAAAAAAAAAAATAGAGAGGCAGAGGAAGGAATTACCCCTTTATAAAGCTTCATGCCTGTCAGCTTGAGCTGACTCATTAGCCTTCTCCTGCCCTTGACTAGGATTTACATTGTCAGCTATTCTGGTTCTGAGGCCTCTGGACCCAGAATGGAACTGCACCTCTGGCTTTCCTACATCTTCAGCTTGCAGACAGTATTTTATGGGATTTCTCAGCCTCCATAACCATATGAGCCAATTCTTCATAATTAATAACTTCCTATATAATTATATACTAGTGGTTCTATTTTTCTGGAGAATCCTAAGCAATATAATCTTGTAATAGGTCTTCCGGAATGCATGGTTTGTAACCAGCTTTCTATCGTTGGATACTCTGGGGCCATTGTGGGCTATGCACCTCATGTTTACTCATGAATCTGCAAAATGGGCACCCACAGATACCAAGAGCTCACAAATTTATGGGGAGATTATGGTAATATTGCTTCTCCAAAAAAATGCCTCTATTCTGATGGCCGAATCACCACTAATCCATGCTGGTCACAATCTCTCTGGGTAAAACTAGACTGTGTGGCTTTACGATTAGGGAAGATTTGCAGTGTCTGTACAGCCACCCTGGTAGCACATTGAACTAGGTGAGGTCCTGGCATGTAGAGATTGTTTTACTGATCTTACTAAGAAAGAAAGCTTCATGAAAAGATTCTGTAGTTGCAATCCCACTGGGGTGATGCTCTAAAAAAATGGTAACCACCATCACGCCTGCTGATCTACTAACATTATCTCTTTGAATCCTAAGTTTTTTTAATCTCCACAAAGATTCATTACTAAAATGTATCCATTGCCTTTATGTTAGAGAATTAGCAGCAAAAGAAAATGGCTTGTGGGCAGAGACAGGCCTCAAACACTGTGTAGGCGTAGCAGGTGGAGATGTTGGTGGTGATGGGGGGGTCAGACAGGTGTCAAATGTGAGAAAAGGCAATGGGTTGATGCTAGAAGATGAGACAAATCCCCCCTAGAAACACTCGATGCTAAGGTAAGAGCCAGAATTAGGAAGATCAGATCATTTAAAATCACAGAATTGGCTAATAGTAATCACCACTAAAGATGGTGGATCATAAAATGGCAATGGTGCTCAAAAGAAGGTCCAGAGGCATAAGAAAGTGTTTATGTCAGGTTGAAACGAAATCTGATTTTAAATTACATTAACCATCTGTGGTGGGCAGAATGTATAATCTCCTCCCCTTGTATGTGGATACAATTATAATAGGATTTTACCCCTGTGATTAGGCTACATTATATGGCAAATGTTTCTCACCTAATATAGATGTCTTATAGAGTGTTCTGTATTTCACTTCATCCCTGCACTTGATCTCAAGTCAAAGACACTCTGGAAATTTTGTGGTTGTCCAAACAACCCAGTAGCTCATATTGTCTATATATCTTCTGCGCGCCCTCCTCCAGGAAGTCTTTTCTGACTTCCTTTCCATGAGGTTGGGTCAAGAACTCAATTATACAAAACACACTAAATGTATTCACTTATTACTCATACCTACCCTATTCTAAACAGGAGCATGACAAAACTTCCAAGCATATAACAGGTTCTTTTTTTTTTTTTTTTAATTTTATCTTTGAGAGAGATTTTTGCTATAGGGAATGTGCATTCATTGGGAAGAGAAAGAAAGATAGAGGGACAGAAAGTGAGAAATCACACCGTAGCAGGCATGGCCACACCACAATTCCTTCTCCTCCATTCTCTTCTTGGGATTTTGGGCGCACGCGCACCCATTCTCCTGGGATTTGGGGTACACACACACACACACACACACACACACACACACACACTCCTGACATGAGTTTGAAGTCACTGGGCCCAGGACTCAAACTGTGGTCCACTACACAGGAGTCCAGAGACTCCATTACAGCATCTTCTGGTCCGTAATAGGTGTTTTTAATGAGAGAAATTTGAAAATAGAGGAAAAGTACAATGAACTCAAGGTAGAGAGTAAGTCACAAAATGTCTGCCACAAAATCTTGCTAGAAATGAGCCACCAAATTTGGCTGTCAGCTTCTCAGTCACCAAAGCAAAGAGAAAGACATAACCAGTTAAATAATCTGTAGAGGCTCTACATTTGCTTGCATGTATGTTTTGAAGAATATCTAGTCCTGGTACCACTAAGCAATATAATCTTGTAATAGGTCTTCCGGAATGCATGGTTTGTAACCAGCTTTCTATCGTTGGATACTCTGGGGCCATTGTGGGCTATGCACCTCATGTTTACTCATGAATCTGCAAAATGGGCACCCACAGATACCAAGAGCTCACAAATTTATGGGGAGATTATGGTAATATTGCTTCTCCAAAAAAAATGTCTCTATTCTGATGGCCGAATCACCACTAATCCATGCTGGTCACAATCTCTCTGGGTAAAACTAGACTGTGTGGCTTTACGATTAGGGAAGATTTGCAGTGTCTGTACAGCCACCCTGGTAGCACATTGAACTAGGTGAGGTCCTGGCATGTAGAGATTGTTTTACTGATCTTACTAAGAAAGAAAGCTTCATGAAAAGATTCTGTAGTTGCAATCCCACTGGGGTGATGCTCTAAAAAAATGGTAACCACCATCACGCCTGCTGATCTACTAACATTATCTCTTTGAATCCTAAGTTTTTTTAATCTCCACAAAGATTCATTACTAAAATGTATCCATTGCCTTTATGTTAGAGAATTAGCAGCAAAAGAAAATGGCTTGTGGGCAGAGACAGGCCTCAAGCACTGTGTAGGCGTAGCAGGTGGAGATGTTGGTGGTGATGGGGGGGTCAGACAGGTGTCAAATGTGAGAAAAGGCAATGGGTTGATGCTAGAAGATGAGACAAATCCCCCCTAGAAACACTCGATGCTAAGGTAAGAGCCAGAATTAGGAAGATCAGATCATTTAAAATCACAGAATTGGCTAATAGTAATCACCACTAAAGATGGTGGATCATAAAATGGCAATGGTGCTCAAAAGAAGGTCCAGAGGCATAAGAAAGTGTTTATGTCAGGTTGAAACGAAATCTGATGTTAAATTACATTAACCATCTGTGGTGGGCAGAATGTATAATCTCCTCCCCTTGTATGTGGATACAATTATAATAGGATTTTACCCCTGTGATTAGGCTACATTATATGGCAAATGTTTCTCACCTAATATAGATGTCTTATAGAGTGTTCTGTATTTCACTTCATCCCTGCACTTGATCTCAAGTCAAAGACACTCTGGAAATTTTGTGGTTGTCCAAACAACCCAGTAGCTCATATTGTCTATATATCTTCTGCGCGCCCTCCTCCAGGAAGTCTTTTCTGACTTCCTTTCCATGAGGTTGGGTCAAGAACTCAATTATACAAAACACACTAAATGTATTCACTTATTACTCATACCTACCCTATTCTAAACAGGAGCATGACAAAACTTCCAAGCATATAACAGGTTCTTTTTTTTTTTTTTTTAATTTTATCTTTGAGAGAGATTTTTGCTATAGGGAATGTGCATTCATTGGGAAGAGAAAGAAAGATAGAGGGACAGAAAGTGAGAAATCACACCGTAGCAGGCATGGCCACACCACAATTCCTTCTCCTCCATTCTCTTCTTGGGATTTTGGGCGCACGCGCACAACACACACACACACACACACACACACACACACACACACTCCTGACATGAGTTTGAAGTCACTGGGCCCAGGACTCAAACTGTGGTCCACTACACAGGAGTCCAGAGACTCCATTACAGCATCTTCTGGTCCGTAATAGGTGTTTTTAATGAGAGAAATTTGAAAATAGAGGAAAAGTACAATGAACTCAAGGTAGAGAGTAAGTCACAAAATGTCTGCCACAAAATCTTGCTAGAAATGAGCCACCAAATTTGGCTGTCAGCTTCTCAGTCACCAAAGCAAAGAGAAAGACATAACCAGTTAAATAATCTGTAGAGGCTCTACATTTGCTTGCATGTATGTTTTGAAGAATATCTAGTCCTGGTACCATCATCTGAAGAATGTCTTCCTTTGATCTTCATTTAAAAAGCCATACAGAATTTAATAAGCAGTTTAGAGGGAAGGACCTGGTTGGAACATTTTGCAAACCACCCTGTGTGCCCAATGACTGCCACAAACAGATGCACTGGTTGGGGTCCTTTAACCCCCAAAGTGGTGAACGCCATCACATAATTTGGAGAGGGAAGCAGAAAGTGGGAACCAGAGGACATCAGGCAAAAAAAAAGTATCAGTCAGTGATTTGATGCCACAGGCATGGCCAATGAGTGCCAAGTAATGGAACCCAAGAAAGTGGGGAAAAAAGGGGAGGCAGCTGTCAGGAAAGCCCTCAGCTTTAAGGAACAAAAGACTGTGGAAGAAGCAAGAAGTTTTTCAAGTCAAGACAGACATCAAGAGGAAAGGATGCTGTGTCAGGAAACAGAACCACACAGAAATGTTCCCCTGCAAGGCACCATGGGGATGTCAGATTCCCTGTATACGCATCTTCCCTTTAAAGATAAGGGAAAGAAAGAGCACAAGGATCTGATCCCAGCCACAAAGCCACTGCAGAGCTGACATCCCGTGACTGACGCATTCGATGATGAGAAATGAACAGACAGAAGCCCCTCATCAGGCTAGGTAATGGCTACCTTTAATCTAGAAGCCAGAAATGGAAAGTGCATAAGAAATAAAAGCATCATGGAGTCAAGTGGCCATGGTGCAGTGGTAACATGACGGGACCCACACGGGAAAAGCCCTGGGTTCTCATCCTGGAACCTCCCTGAGTACACTGGGCACATGTGCATGCCTGTGAGCTGGACCAGGTGAGACCGGGGTGGACAACAGCATTGGGGTACCTGTCCATCTGTCTCTTTATCTCTTTCTCACAGCAGAAATAAAATTACTTTTAAAAAGAGAACTTGGGGGCCAGCAGGTGGTACAGTAGTTAAGGCACTACACACCCACGTGGTCGATCATGATTTGAGTCCTGGATTTGGTGGCTTGAAAATCACACGAGGCAAGTGAGTGCATGCCCAAAATTCAAGCAGAATAGAGGAGAGGGGATTGTGACATGGCCATTCACCTCTGGGGGTGATTTCTCAACTTTCCATCTCACTGTCCTCCTCTCTCTCTGGTAAGTTCATGTACCCTATGGCAAAAATAAATAAATATACATATATAAAACAAAGAACATTTGGATAGAGAAATTGTTTACTTATTTAGACTAGTGCTGTAACATATGTGTGTGTAACATATGTGTGTGTGTATATATATATATATATAAATGAGCTATACACTATATAGCTACAAATGAGCTATATAGTGTAAATGAGAATTGCATTCATTATTTTTATTTCTAAAACCAGTGGAACAAACTTTTTTTTCAGACACATCTCAGTAATTCCTTTTGCAGTGCACTTTGGGGTAGTTCTTTGGGAAGTTTATTGAACCTGTCGGAGAGCGACACTTTCAAGAATTGTGATTCTGAAAGAGAAGGCCTCAGACGTGAGATCCTGGGAGTCAGGAGGGCCGAGTGCTGCCTGCGGCTGTGCTGGCCAGTAGCTGTGATCTAGGGCACGGCATTGATCTTGACGTAAGGACACTCTTTTAGATCCTTCTGGACTTGAAAGTCTATAGGTTTAAATCCTGTTAAAGAAGATGGTGAGAAGGAAAATGTCATAAGGTAAATCAATGGAAAGGGGGCAGAAAATGGAGAAACAGGAAGAAAAGGACTGAGTGGGAGAGCTGGGGAAGAGACCCAGAACACTGAGTTGAAAGACAAAGGAAATAACATTTCTTAGGAACCTACTATGTGCCAGCGACCATGAGTGATTAATGATTGCAAGATTATGAAGAACTGGTTATTTACTTAGGCTATTTAATTTGATTTCTATAACCAGCCTCATGAGACCGTGATGATTTTCTTCACTTTACAGGCAAGAAAAATGAGCTCAAAGTACGATTATTCATTCCGAGTTATTATATACTTCTAGTGAGTGGCCGAGCTGGGCTCCCAAGCAAGGCCTGTATGTCAGGTTCACCCAGGACAGTGTCTGGGCCAAGGCTCTTAGGAATTATCCTTTGACAAGTTTGTTGATCTCTGCCTTTCTTCTCAGCTCACATCTTTACATCTTAAGAGGCTCCAGTCTGCCCCATTTTCCACCCTCTTTCCACACAGGAAGGAGGGAATCAAGGGGAAGAAGAAAGAAGCAAAATATATAAGGGACCCAAAATGGAAAGAAATCTGTTGATTGTAATGTATATGGTAATGTCTTTGACTGGACCGATATGCAGTGTATTCATGATGGGAAAATTCATTTGGTATGCTGCAATGGTCCACAGTGAATGAATGTAAAAAATAAAAAGAAAGAAAAAAGAGGCTCTAGTCTGAATAGGATGACTTGCAACCCACTAGGCGGAAATTATCCCCTGGAACGGCTTGTCCTTCCTCAGAGCAGTAGACCTGTGGCTGGAGTGGGATATACCCTTGGTTCTCTCTTAAGCAAAAGTAGCAGAAAGTAGGTATCTGCTGGGCCTGGGTTTAAACACAAAGTCTGGAAAATACAGAAGAATAAAGAGAGGGAGAAGGACGAGGCGAGGAAAAGACAGTGATATCAAAGCAATAGGCAGATGTTGCCACCCAGCAAAGACTACACACTTGGAACACTGATTCTCAATCTCTGAGTCTGGCTTAAAATCAGAAGTTGAATCAGACCTCTGCTTTAATGAGGAAGAAAATATTGATTAAAAGAGCCAGATTCCCTCAGCTCCCCAGCTCTGGAATCTCACTGCTTTGATAGCATAAATCGATAGCCTCTTGTGAAGCTTTAAGCTCTGATTTGTGAAATAGGAACTGCACCAGGGTCCAATAAGAACTGCCATCCAGCAGAGAAACTGCAGCAGGCACTGGCTCAAGGCAAGCACATTTACCATTTGGGCAGTAGTTACTCAGGGCCTAGAGTCCTGGGACAGGGCTCTGGGCAGCTTCACAAATGACCTCCTTTCACAGAGGAAGGAATCAGAGTCCATGCATGTGCTGTCTTTATTGTATTATACATACATGAGTGGGAAGATCCCTAGATTATATGAGGCGGGAACTGGGAACTTGAACTGCAGGCAGGATCCTGAGTGTATTTGCTCTTGGCCATTGGTATCACACAGCCTCGTCCTGCCTTTTCCACTGTGTAGTAGGGTGGGGGTGGGGCTAAAGCTGAATGATTCTGTTCTGGTGATAGATATGTAGCCATCTGCTTTGTTTTTACTCACTGGAACAGAAGGTTAAATATTATCTTGGGCTAGAGAATGAGCACACAGAGAGTCAAAGAGACCATGTCCAAATCTTGTCTCCACTGTTCCCTAGCTGTGTAAGTAAACATTTACCCTTGCTGAGCTGGTATTCCTGACTGTGAAATGTAGAAACAGAAGATTTTTTATTTATTTATTTATTTTTTAACCTCTTAGGATATTGTAGGGATTCCACAGGCTCCTGCAAAGATGGTGTACTAACCCCTCCATATGTAATATACTAATCCCTATAATTGTCTTGGGCTACTAATGACTCTCTCTATATATAAAATATATGAAAGACATAGGAAAGCCAGTGATGTAGTCTTTTTTTTTAAAGAATTATTTTATTTAACTTTATTTATTTAAATTTAACCAGAGAGGAACAGAATGAGAGAGAGAGAGAGAGAGAGACCACGCGTGTGCACGTGCGCACCGCCAGGTCTGGGACTTGAACCATGGTCAGCCATGTGGGAGTCCAGTGCTCTTAATCGCCATGCTACCTGCCAGCCCCAACCAGTGATATAGTTCTAATCTGCGTCCAGGAGCCTCAGAACTAGAGTAGCTGATGATTAATTGTTACTGGTGTGTGATGCCAGTTTATACTGATATATGAAAGCCAATTCTCAGGATTCAGTGATATCCCTTAAGTAATTGAAATTGTAATGGTGGGACTCTTTACACTAAAAAAATTGGCAACCCTCACAAATAGGCTTTTTTTTAAAAAATAGTTTATGTGGGTTTGCTGGAGAGAAACAGAGAGAAAAAGTGAGACATCACCTCCCAGAGGGGACAATCACACAGCAATACCTTCTCCTCCATTCTCTTCTCAGGATTTTGGGCACGCACAAACATGCTGGTGTGTTTTAAGCCACCAGGTTCAGGATTCAAACCATGGAGTTGGCTATATGTGATCCAACACCTTATCCACCCCACCACCTGATGGCCCCACAAATACACTTTATATCATTTTTTTCAGGGAACCAGAAACCAATAGTTAAGTACTTACCAGGATACCACTGGATAAGACAGACAGACAGACACACACACACAAAGTTATTTCATATGACTAAAGCATTGATTCTTAAGCAGCCCTGTTTTGCTTCAAGGAACTTTTGTTTTTGCAGTAATGATTTCTTACAGAAGCCTGTAAGCTTTGCCCTGGGTGCACATGATAATGAGTTTAGGTCTTTAGAAATCTGTCATCTGCTGGTCATGACAAAGGTTTTATTAACACTCAGTCATGTAAATTTGCTCTGCTTTAGCGCTGTAGAAGATGAAGGTGCCTGCTGGGCCACTGATACATCTGCATCTGTTTTATCCTATTGATTTAAATAGAGAATGCATGATTGTGAGGGTTTTAGTCCTTGGGCATCTCTGTGAGCTGCTAGTGGCATCAATGAGCATTTCATTGTTCATATCTACATTCAAACAGAGCTCATTTCCCCCAAATACAATACTACGCTAGAAACGGAGAGGACGTACAGTGAGCTCTGAAGCCAGAATGCCTGGGATTGAAACCCAGCTTCCTTACTTACCAGCAAGTTCCTTAACCTCTCTGACTCAGTTGTAGCATGAGGGTGATAATAGTAGTTTTACATAATGCTATTATATAACACAACTATATTCCTGAGTTGTTATGAGGATTAAATGAGTAATATGTATCAAGTGATTAAAATAGTGGTTGACATGCAATAAGCATTCAGTAAATGTTAACTATTAGCAAAGAATAGAGATAGAGTTTCTCTCAAGGTCACATTTTAACTAGGTGGAGGAAGCCCAGAAAAACCCTTAGAGGAAAGGTTTAGAATATTGCTGCTGCAAGCCTACCTCACTTCTAGAAGAGCTCCCAGGAGCTCTGCATTGGGAGGTCCTCCTGTCCTCGGTCCTCTCTCTCTTTGAACAGGTCAGGAATCTTGTAGCCCACAGCAGCTGGAGAATGCAGCTGAGCCTTTCCTCCTTATCTGAGACAGGAGTTTATAACCTTAGTTCCCAGGGCAGACCCAGAGGATGATGTTCATATGTAGACACCACTGTGAGCAAAGGCAGTATGTACACCTCACCTCCTCCTTCCTGTGGTGCTTGCAGAATGCAAAGGAATACAATTCACAGTAGTGAAGGAATGAACCTCTTTCAAGGGATTGACCTGTCTTAGGCTGTTGTTGCTAAAACAGAATACCTGAGTCTGAGTAGTTTATGAAGAAATAAGGTTTATTTGGCTCACAATTCTAGTGGAGTGGCTGGGAAGTCTAAAAGCATGGGGCCACCATCAGGCTGGCCTCTGGTCCTACATCACAACCTGGCAGACAGAGTAGAAATGGTGGTCATCAGGCTATTCCTCAATATTCTAATCATTCTTCTAAGCACTTCCTCTCCCTCTTCTTGTTAGGTAAGTTTATCTGTCTTATTTTGGCCAATGAAATGTGGATCTGTATCTCCTCTGACCTTCAGGTACCAATGAGTGATTTGCTTACTTCCTTCTGTCTGCCTCAGTGACTAGAGATGCTCCATACAATCAGGTTCCATCGGTTTTCATCCCTGAGTATGAATAAACTAGGTCAGAGCCTCTGCATTACCCACAATAGACAGACAGTATGAATTAAGGTAAAAGCTCCGCTGTTTTAAGCAACTGAGACTTGTTATTTCAAAAAGCCTGTCCTGGGGCCAGCAGGTGGCATGGTAGTTAAGGCACTGGACTCCCACATGGCTGACCACACTTTGAATTCCAGACCTAGCAGCTTGACAATCACACTTGGCACATGAGCATGCATGCCAAAAATTCTGAAAGGAGAATGGAGGAAGAGGGATTGAGGTGTGGCCATCTCCCTGGGTGGTGATTTCTCACTTTTCCTCTCCCTATTTCCCTCCAGCTCCAGTGAGTGCACATACCCCATGGCAAAAAGAAAAAGAAAGAAAAAAAAAAAAACCTGTTCTTTCCTGACTGATTTAACCTTGACTTCTAATTATACTAAAATATAACAGCAAGATCTTTGCAAACTTTTTTTATTAGTAGTATCAAATTACTTGTAATATACCTCATATCAAATCTCAAAAAAAAATAAAGTTGCAAATCACTGATTTACAGGGACAAAATTTATGATCTATAAAATTCATGTTAAAGTTTTTCTATAAATTTTTATTTAGCAAATTAATTTATCTTCATTTTTTTTTATCCTCTATTGGATGAGGTGATCCACTTCATTTTAAAGTTCCTACATTTTAAGCTGTTAAAGATTCACACCTGAAAGAAATCAAACAAGAATCCCCCATGGGCTGAAAAAAGTAGACCTCTATAGAGGAAATTTAATGT
Organism: Tupaia belangeri chinensis; assembly: GCF_000334495.1. Taxonomy (NCBI): domain Eukaryota; kingdom Metazoa; phylum Chordata; class Mammalia; order Scandentia; family Tupaiidae; genus Tupaia; species Tupaia belangeri. The sequence goes on along the minus strand of NW_006159901.1, from coordinate 1,615,792 downwards.
CAGAAGAAGAGAAGCTACATCCAAAATTCTGGCTTTTTTTATTCCTGCAATTCCACCTCTCCCCTTGAGTTACTACCATTTTTCTCTCTTAATACTACCACTCTAATTCCCAGGGATTCAATGTTTCCCAGTCAGATACTTATTGGGACTAAATAGTTTTTCTCTCTCAGCAAAACTGATACAAATTGGCATTTTCGAAAATAATTTTTCTTGAAGGAAAAAGAGATTTTAAAAAGTAAACGAAAACAAGCAGGATATAAGTATAGAAAACACAACCAGAATATAATTAGTGCCATTAAAATAAAACTGCTCAGAGGGCCACCACCGTGAATCACTCTCCTTCAACTCCAGTCTGGCTGGCACCTGCTCTGAACCCTTTCACATCTGGTTTGTAGCCTCCACACAGTGAGAAGCATCTTGTCTCTTACTACATGACCTCCATTGAACTAAACTCTTTGCTACAATCAAGGACAAAAGCCAAAGTCACTTTCCTTGAGTCAAAAACCTTTGGTTCTCTAATGTCCTCCTCTTTAATTTTTTTTTTTTTTTTTTTGATTTAGGGACACTGTGCTTACAATTCATTCTCAGGATAGTGGAGAGAGGCATCCTTAATCTCCACTGATGGGGCTCGCCTTTCTGAGCTCAGGCTAATAGCTCTGTCCATTTCTACAATTTACTGTTTAGGGCACTGGGCTCATAAACACACATGCACATGCAAGCCGCATATGCTCATGGTAGTAAAGGAAAGTGATCTCATCTAATCAATATAATTCCAACATTGAATCAGCATATGTATTTACAGTGAGTATATTTATAGATTAGTTCATCAGTTAAGAATATGAGCTCTGAGCAAATAAACACAGCTTTCAGTTTCAGCTCCAGCACATCATGACTGGAGATCCTGAGGCAAATTATTTAATCCCTCTAAGCTTCTGCTCCCTCCAAGGTAGAATAAGAACAGTACCTAACTCACAAGACTGATGTGGGCCAATACATGTAAAGTCAGGGAACGCATATAAAGCAGTTGGTATAGTGTTTGAACACAGGAAGTACCCAGTAACTTTCAGCTAGTCGTGGGGGTGGTGGTGGTGGTAAAAGCAGCAATATTACTATCTTAATTAAAATGAGGAGGACCATTCTCTCATACTCCATTTCCTCCACATTCCTGTTGTTCCGTACTTCTTCGGCTTTTCTTCCTACCAAATGCCCAGCAGAGTGATTTCTAAGTTCTTTAGAAATTCAAAACACCTTACTAATTACCACCTCTTCTGCAATATTACCCACATCATGAGCAATACCGTGCCTACTCCCCAGCACTCCAGAGCCATTCAAATCTGCTGATCTGACAGCGATGCCATTCTGGCACCTTCAAAGAACAAAAGGCTTCCCTTTTCCCCTGCCAAGCCACATTATCCATTTGTTTGAAACTCATCCAGATTAAGTCTTGCATTGGGAAACACATAAGTGCCCCCAAGAGAATTCAAACACTTAGAAAGGCCCTGAGCAATTAAACTTTGGTGGACTACTTCAGAAACAGAAAGAGGAAAGGAGAGTCAAGAGAGGGAGAGAGAGAGAAGAGAAGCTACGAATGTAAGTGGCTCAGCTGGGTTTGGGGGAGAGAGGAATGTGTCTACTCATTATGAGCTTCTGTTTGGAAGGAAGTCAAATGTTTTCAGTGAAAAGCAAGCAGAAGCTTTCATGATTTAGTACACAGGCAAACTCATAAATTAAGGGAAAGAAACCCCCAGTGTAAACAAGTGTGATCACATCCTACATATCTCAGCTGTCACAAATCCAGTCTGGTCTGATTGCAGTAGGCAGGCAGGTGACAATTTTTTGGGTCCTCCTGGCCTAAAAGCTCTATTTAGAAGGGTCTATCTCCTAAACTGATCCACTTCTACTCTTTTGCAGAATTGTTCTTTTTCTTCTATTCCTATTCTAACAGGGAAGTCTTTGAACAGGGAGTTGGACTGAGCTTCCTCTTTTCTAATAATTCCTACCTATGTGGTCCAGAATGAGGGACCTAAAAAAGAGCCTTGGTCTTCTCTACTGTAGCTGAAGTATCTGCAGCAAGTTAGACATTCAGAACAAGCACAATTTTGTGAGACAACACAGAGCTATAAATCATTGCCAAGTGCTGACACCTATGCTGGGCTTGTGGAAATACAGAGTCTATAGAGTCTATTCTTTGCCTTCCAAAGACTCACAGTCCAGCCATACGAGAAAATTATCCCCCTATGCTCCCAAGGTGGCCCTAGGACTTTGCTCCACACCTACACAGATTTGCATCTCCTTCTCAAGAACCAGGAAGAAACTTCTCAATGTCATTAGACACCATAATGAAAGAGAACAAACCTAATCACCTCCTGGAGACAAACCAACCAATTCTATCAAACATTTCAAGATGACCCAAGTACAGGAGCACACGTTGCTAAGACTATGTTCTGCTAATTGGGATCACATGGGAGGCTCAGGTTCGATTCCAACCTAAAGGTCCGGCATGGTGATGTATACCTGTAATACCAACGAGTCAGAGAGGCTGAGGCAAGACGGTCACAACATGTCAAGACTCTCTCTTAGAGGAAAATAGAGACTTCGAGAGAGATGGATTCAATAGCAAGACACAGTATTCCAAGTTCAATAGCTCAAAACAGCAAAAGCCATTTGCTAAGAGGAAATGTGTGTCAATGATGATGGTTCCTTCTCACATCTATGTCCCTTGTGTACAGGAGAAAGACGTTTACCTCTAGCCCAGTAGACATTTGGGTAGGGTACAGAGAAGAAAGGTGTGCTTAACCCTAGAACTTCCATTGTCACCCTCCAGACAGATCCCTGAATTCTCCCATAAGTTAAACAAAACAATGGTCCACAAAATTCATTCCCTTTGGCTCAAAAGACCTTTCAGATTAGAGGACATGAAAGTGTCCCTTCTGAAAAATTGTCCCAACAACTGATCCTGATGGTCATGTATAATTCTCTAAGAAATGCTTTTATCTAACATGTCTGTGAATTTAGGGACCATTTGAAGCTGATTTTTATTACATGATTTTTCATCTTGTGTACTGGCCCCCTTCTGATGTACTATGATCTCCAAACAGGAGTGTGGAACTATCTTCTGAACCAATTGGATGTCTGTTGACCAATCATCATTTATACTGTAGATAACTAACTATAAAACTAATCAGAAGTGACTCAGACAAGCATATCATAATCTCTAGAACTGCACTGAAATTCTTCAGGATCACTAATGATAAACAAACACTAACTGAATATTTGCAGTGTTGGTAAAGTGTGACAAAGTGAAGATAAGCAAGTGTAATTAGCTACACAGTTGGTAAAGCTTGAAAAGGATCTAAACCTGGCTGGGAAGTGAGCCAAGCAGGAATATCTGGCTGCAGAGCATTCACTTAGCCATGCTCTAGCCTCCACCCTCCATAAACTAAATGACCCGTCACAAATGCCACCTTATGCTTATAACCGTTTTCTTTTATTCCACTACCATGTAGTTCAGGGTAAACACTTATGTGACAAGCCTACAGTTAGGATATTTTTTACTTTGAAGTGCTTGTGAAGATATGACCATAAAACATGAGAATCTGACTCACTTCTTCCATTGTCGCAGAGCTATGGCTCTCAATTCTGCCTACACATCAGATCCATTTTGGGGTGCTTTTTAAAGAATGAATTATGTCCAGGAAATGAGCTCAAGATTCTCATTAAATGACTCATGGATGGATCTGAAGAATCAGAATTTTTTTAGACATTTTTCGGAGGAGTCTAATGTACAGTTAGGATTGAGAACTGCTTCACATTACTGGATGGAAAAACCCATGTTTCTCTGAACAGAGAGGGCTCTGGGTTAATTTGATAAGGCTGCTATAACAAAATACCACAGCCTGGATGACATAAACAACAGAAATTTATTTTCTCGAAGTTCTGGAAGCTGGAAGTCCAAAACCATAGAGTAGGCAGGGTTGATTTCCTGTGAAGCATCTCTCCTCAGCTTGCAGATGGCCTCCCTCCTGCTTCCTCTTCACTTGATCGACTCATCTGTGTACTTACATCTCTGGGTTGTTTTTTTCTTTTTTTAAGATTATTGCCAGAAAGAGAAGGATAGTGAGAGAGAAAGTGAGAAATCACCCCCTCCCCCAGAGGAAATGGCTACACTGTAATCCCATCTCCTTCATTCCACCATAAGGATTTTGGGCATGCATGAGCATGCACACACACACACACACCTGGCATGATTCTTAAGCTGCCAGGTCCAGGACTCAAACTTGTTGGCCATGTGGGAGTCCAGTACCTTATCCTCCACACTACCTGCTGGTTCCCCTGGTGTCTTTCTTCTGATAAGCACACCAGTCATACTGGATCAGGGCCCCACCTTAACACTCATTTTAACTTAATCACCTCTTTCAGAATGGTATCTATACTTTTTTTGGGGGGGTGAGGGGTTTGCTATAGGGTGTGTGCACTCGCCAGACAGACGGAGATAGAGAGAGATAGAAAGCGAGAAATCACCCCCTGGGGGGATGGCCACACCGCAATCCCTTCTCCATTCTCCTCTCGGAATCTTGGGCACGCACACACACGCACCCGGCGTGAGTTTTAAGCCACCGGGTCCAGGACATGAACCGCGGTCGACTACGTGGGAGTCCAGCGACATAGCCATTACACCAACTGCTGGTCCCCAGAATGGTATCTGTAAATGGAGCCACATTCTGAGGTTCTGGGGGTTGAGACTTCAACATGCAAACTGAAGCTCAGGGGTGGGGAGAGGAAATATGACTTAGCCCATAATAAACGGGCCGAATAAATGTCAATTTCTTTTCCTTCCAATATCTCTTTGCCTCTTCACCTCCAGTTGATTCTATACTCTGCTGCCAAATGAATTTGCTCAGAATATATCATTCCTCTACTCTAAACCTTCTATAATCTCTATGGCATAAAATTAATGCTCTAAATCCTTAGCCTGATCAAACAGACTCTCTACTCTCTGGCCCAAGCCCACCATTTAGCCTTATATCCATTCTTCTCCTCTGGGGGACATCCCACTGCTGTTGGCTGACCTATTCCCTGAAACTCTGCTTTCTTCTTATTCTCTGATGCAAAGCAATTTAGCTCAGGCTGGCCCTACTTCACAACTCACATCAGGTTTACCAGATGGTACCTCAGGGGGCTTCCACCACATAATCCTTATTTACTTTCTTTCAACTTTACTAAGATATAATTGACAAGTAAAAATTACATGTATTTAAGGTAAACAACTAGATATTTTGATATATGTGTACATTGTGAAATAGTCACCAAAACTAAGCTAATTAAAATATCCATGACTTCACGTAGGTACTATCTTCTTTCTCTTTTCTTTATTTTTTCTTTTCTTTGTATGTGTGTCTGTGTGGATTTCAGGGAGGGGGGCAGTAAGGAACATTAAGACCTATCCTCTTTGCAAATATCAAGTATATAATTCACAATCCAGTTGGTTAACTATAATCATACTGCTTTACATTAGATCTTTAGAATTTATTCATTTTATATAACCAAAACTTTGTGACCTTTGATCAACATCTCCCCATTTTCTCCTTTCCCCAGGATCCTCTCTCCTGGACTTTGTACTGCTCCAAAGTGTGACAGCAGCAGTCACTTTTTTGTTTGGCTCAGAAACTCCTGCAAACCTTGCCTTCCTCAGGGGCCCTTGGATACCCTCACCCATTGTCTCTCCTTTGTTCCTGAATCCCTTTGTTTTGCACCCCAGTTCCCTCTTCCAGTGCAGTGCTATGGTGACTTGGAAGACCAGTTTCAGACAGCTTATCCCAGTGTTCAGTCACTTGCTCTTGGCTCCAAGCACAGCCATCTCAGGTAGGAGTGCCCCTCCCCTGTCAGGGAAAGCTCCATGTAGGCAGGAGTCCCTGTCTGTTGTGTTTACTTAGGTATCCCAAGAGCCTACAACACTGCAGACACCAAGAAAATATTTGTTGAATGAGTGAATGAATGAATGGACACATCCATCATGACATGACCTAAGAATGATGAATCATTTCCGCTTTGTAAAACAAATCCACTTGTGTTGGAGGGAAAATCCCTTATTTCCACATAAAACTATCCATCATATGATGGGTTATTTAGCACAGTCATAATAACCAGAACCCTGATTAATACTACACAGCATTTGTATTACCCTTTGTACTTTTTGATGCATCGCCCCATTTATTATCTTAGTCCATCCTCATAATAACCTTGTTTCTCTATTACAGATGAGAAATGAGGCAGAAAGACTTGATCAAAGTCACAGAGCTGGTTGAGCAGAGTTGGGATCAGAACTGGGGCCCCGTGGAGTCCCAGGCTCTCCTAGTGCTGCTGCTGCTGCCATGCTCATGTCACGCCTTGCCAGACACTGTAGTGCACACAGTACTACTGACACTCATGGGCCTACCTACTGCACCCAAAGGGGTTAAGAATATATATGAATATATGGATATGCTTAAAATAACTTTCCATAACCTCATGTGGTTGAATAAAACAGTGTTCATCAGTAAGTCTTCCCTTTTTTTTTTTTATAGACCACCAATTAGTTTATTTTTAATACCCATCATGCCATGAATTCATAGGGAATAGGTTCCAGTAGCTCAGGCTCCTTTCCATTGGTTCTCACAGTGTGCTTCTCTGGGTGGAGCAGGCTGGCGCTTTAGTTGAACCCAGGTACCTTTCTCTTTGACTTCTTTCTTCTTCTGGTCATTTTCCTTCACACATTTAGGAAGCTATCTCTGCTCTTAGAATGCTTAATATGCTCAATACGCACATTGATTCTCTTGGCAAGAATCTTGCCCTTAACTTGTTTGTTCACAACAATGCCAACAGCATGCTGGGTAACATTGTAGACTCTTCCAGTTTTGCCATGGTAACATTTGTGGGGCATTCCTTTTTGAATAGTACCCATTCCCTTAATGTCTACAATATCACCTTTCTTGTAGATTTGCATATATGTTACCAAAGGCACAATTCCATGTTTTCTAAAAGGCCTAGAGAACATACATTGGGTGCCTCTCCTCTTTGCCTTTGTGTTCATTATTTTGGTTAATTACTGGAAGATGGCAGTTCCAGCCAAAAAAGCATCAGTAAGTCTTAATCAAGAAGGTGAAAGGGGTCCTAGAATTCCTTACAGGGCAGGAAGTACTTTTGTTTAAACCAATGCATTACTGTGAAAGTTGAAATGTTGAGGGAAGGAACTGTGACTTGGGACAGATTTTTTTTTTCCTCCCTACTTCCTCCTTAGGATATTTGGCAACTTCTGGAAACATTTTTTGTTATTGAGACTTGGAAGGGCAGGTGCTACTGACATCTCAGGATAGAGGCCCAGGATAGTGCTGAACATCTTACAATGCCCAGCACAGCCTCCACAACAAAGAATAATCTGGACCAATGTGTCCATAGTGCTGAGGTTAGCCAACAAGTCAGAGCAATGAGTGTGATCAATAAACTGTTTCATGTTAGCAATAAACAAGAATTAGTAAGCTGAGAAGAAAAGAGAGATGAGGAAGCAAGATAGACAAAAATGAAGAAGGCTGATAACAACAAAAACACTAGGAGACTTTTAAGAACTAACAATGCCTAATAACTAATTTGAAATTATTTTTACGGTTCTCATCCAAATAACACCCCCCATCCTCAGAAATCTTCTTCTCCTTTTTTTTTTTTAAGAGATTTTTGCCATAGAGCACATGTGCTCACCAGAGAGAGAGATAGAAAGTGAGAAATCACTCCCCAGCGGAGATGGCCACACCACAATCCCTTCTCTCCATTCTTTTCTCAGAATTTTGCCTGGAATGAGTTTCAAGCCTCTGGATCCAAGACTTGAACCACAGTTGACCATGGGGGAGTCCAGCTGCGGGTCTCATCTTCACAAATCTTTAGTAAAAGCTACCACATGCAAAAGTCCTGGGTGAATTAATTACATAAGTGATGGTATGTATGTGTGTCTGTGTGTGTGTGTATAAGGAAACCATCCAAATCCCACACTACATCTGGGTCAGATAAAAGAGGTAAGCAACAGACCCAAAGAAAGGAATAGGAATCTGTAGAGATAGAAAGCCAAAGCCAAAGATGCCCATGATGACATAATACTTAAAAATTTGAGAACTGGTGGGACCAGCACTAATGGCTATGTCTCTGGACTCCCATGTAGCTGACTGCAGTTCGAGTCCCAGACCCGGTGGCTTAAACTCACAACGGGCATGTGTGCGTGCGCGTCCAAGGTCCCAAGAGAATGGAGGAGAAGGGATTGTAGTGTGGCCATCCACCCTGGGGGGTGATTTATTGCTTTCTGTCTCTCTGTTTCTCTCTGTCTTCCTGGCAAGCACATGGGCCCTATAGCAAAAACCTCTCCAAAAAAAATTTTTTTTTGAAAACTGGACCAGTGGTTGGCATGGAGGTTAGGGCAGCTGGATTCCACATGATTGGCTGTGCGGTTTGAGTCCCAGACCCTGCAGCTTGAAAATCACACCATGCATGTGTGCCTAGAATCCCAGGAAGAGAAAGGACTGACGTGTCCCCTCTCCCCTGGGGGTGTTTTCTTTCTCTCTCTCTCTCTCTCGCTCTCGCTCTCTCTCTCCCTCCCTCCCTCTCTCTCTCCATCTCCAGCAAGTGCATGCATCCTATAGCAAACAAACAAGCAAAAAATTTGAAAACTATTGAGGAGGGCGTAGACTTTTTTCAGAGGGTTTGGAATGTGGTTGTGAACAATATTTTATCTAAATCTTAAAAGACAATGATTTTTTGCTACCGTATCAAGTGTAAGTCTTATAATTGCACTTCTAAATATTACATTTCATTACGTAAAGTCATTGTCAACTAGCCGTTTTTTGCTTTCATACAAAATCTCAAGCTAAAAGAACTCCTCATGTATTTTTTAGAGGTTTTTGCTTTATGGTGTGTGTGCTCACCAGAGAGAGAGACAGAGACAGTGAGAGGGAAAGTGAGAAATCACACCTGGGGGAAGGGGAGGATGGCCATGCCACAATCCCTTCTCCTCCATTCTCCTCCCTGGATCTTGGGTGCACGTGTACATGCACCTGGTGTGAGTTTAAAGCCACAAGGTCCAGGACTCACACCGTGGTCGGCCATGTAGGAATCCAACAACAATGGCTATACCATCTGCTGTCCCCACCCCTCGTATTTTTTTTTTTTGAGAGATTTTTGCTATAGGGCGTGTGCGCTCACCAAACAGACAGAGAGAGACAGAGAGATAGAAAGCAAGAAATCACGCCCCAGGGGGGATGGCCATGCCGCAATCCCTTCTCTCCATTCTCCTCTCGGGATCTTGGTCACGTACACACATGTGCCTGGCATGAGTTTAAGCCATCGGGTCCGGGACTTGAACCACAGTCAACTACGTGGGAGTCTAGCGACATAGCCATTACGCTGACTGCTGGTTCTCCCCACCCCTCACGTATTTTTAATAAGAGGACCTTCACCCAAAAGAAGTCACTTACATACAGTCATGTGACTGAGCCCAGGGAAGGCTGACCAGGTGAGCAGATCTGAGAGCCTGAGTCCATTGCAAGTCCCTCCAGGAATGTCATGCATTACAGAAGGATGGTGTAGGACAAAAGTGCATATGTAAAGCACCTTGAAAATTAAGAATGCTACATTCAAATGAGATATCCTTATTAACAGGCAAAAAGATGAAGCAGTATTTCTTTGTCATGATGTTATAAACTCAAATCCAGTCTATGAGAAGAAAGATGACAAGCATTGTTATTCATTAAAAAGAGGGAGAGAAAGAAATTTAAGTGAAGAAGAAGCACTTAGAAAGCTCCATTTGAAAATTATAGAACCTCTCCTAGGGAATGGTGAACACTAACTTGGGAGGAACGAGAAAGCTTGGGACCAAAGATCAGTTGGATAACAACTAAGGGACATGATTAAGTCTTCAGATGCTCTGCCCCAAGAGTTGTTACCAACGTGTAATGGATTTTAGTGATGAGAAATAAAGAAAACAATGAAAGTGTTCCATTTTCTGCTAGTATGAAATTTCCTGACAGCTCATCTAACCCTTCGGTGTCCAGATCTCAGAAGTCACTTAATGAAACAGTGGTTGTCCAAGAGCAGAAAATCTCCACAATAATAGTTTCCTTATGACCCACGAGTCAAAAGAAATAGATACAGCCTGACACTCAGCTTCTCATCCAAAGAGATTTAAAAAAAAAAAAATCGTGAAAGCTAACTCTTCTTCCACACAGGACATGTCCGCTATCAGGACAGAATCACAAGGCATATTCTACTTATTGAGTGAACTGAGCTGCAATCAACAGAAAAACCACCTTTGAGTTCCTGACAGTTTAATTTAGTTTAACAATTACATCTGCAATTGGATCATACAACCTCTCCATCTTGATGGCCAATAAAAGTGATGCTTCCCCTGAGACAGGGAAACATAACATGATTAAGGGGAAAAAAAGGAAAAGAGAGTGTTTAAATTTTTTTGATTCAAGCTAACTCTGCCTTGCACATTTACATCAGTTATCCATCCCAATCTCCATCAGTCCTCTCTGTGTGGCAGGCTGACTGCTCATTGATTAGAGCGGCAGTACACAGAGAAAGCAGTGAGAGTTCTTTCTGCTCCAATCCCCATGGTAGTGCGGGGAGGGGGTGGTTTCCAAAGTGTCTCCTTTCTGTGGACCCAGTATAGAATTCAGGCAGGTCAGGACAACCCCAGTGGCAGCCTCCAGGTCCTGC
>NW_006159901.1:1599609-1604139 GCF_000334495.1 Tupaia belangeri chinensis | reverse complement strand
TTGATCTCCTCCTAGAAACAATGAGCAGTTAAAAGAGCCACTGAATAAAAAAAAAAAAAAAAAAAAAAGCAGAATTTCCCTAGAGTATCCTTTTTTTGGTCCTCTATTTGTTGCCTATGGTATAACAAATTACTGAAAATTCAGTCACCTGAAAAACACCTGCTTTTCACGTTTCCTATGTCAGAAATCCAAGCACAGGACGCTTACCCATTCTTTGCTTTTAGAAAGCCAAAACCAAGATGTCATAAGGGCTGTGTCCCTTTCCAGAAGCTATGGGAATGAACCCACTTCTAAGCTTATGCAAGTTACCAGTTGAATTTGTGCCTGTGGTTGTACAAGGTCCCTGCTTCCTTGCCAGCTATTGGCAGAGGCCCAGTTTCAAAAGGCCACTCACATTTGGTCCCACCTCCATCTTCAAAGACGGCCACAATAGGTCCTTCTGTCTTAACTCAATCTTGATCTTTCTGCCTCATCTCCTCTCTTGCCTTCTTCTCCTGCCACACTACTCAACTCCAGCAGAGACCCCTCTCTACTTTTATGAGTTCAGGTAATTATATTGAGCCCTCTCAGATAATTCAAGTACTCTCCTTAACTTAGTCTTAATGACATAAGCAAAATCCCTTTACAGCAGTTTCTAGATTACTGCTTGATAGAATAACCACTTGGGGAGTTCTTTAGAATTCTGATATAACAGGCACTCAATGACACAAATTCTTCTGGAGTTTCATCCCTTGGGACCAGAGAAGGGCTTCGTTTGGAAGGACTCTCTTATTCTAGAATTAAGCGCTTGTAGAACCAAAATCCAACTGATTGGAAAAAGTCCAAAATTGAGCCATTCTCACACAGCATGAATCACATCACTATAATTGATCCAGACAGGTAAAGACAGTCAGCTGTTCCCTTCTGCCTCTTCTCATTTTCTCATTTGCTATTACTTTTCTTACTCTTCTTAGCAAACATTCATTCATTCGCAGATGAGGTGAAATCTTCCTGAATTCTTTCACCAAAAATAGAGTGTAATGCTGCTATTGCAGGAATACTTTTTTTTTTTAGTTTGCTATACGGCACACGTACTCATTAGAGACAGAAAGAGAGAGAGAGGGAAAGTCACCCCGAAGGGATGACCACATTGCAATCCCTTCTTCTCCATTCTCCTCCCAGGAGAATGTGTGCACACACACAGCTTGCATGCAAAGTTTTTCTCAAGCCTCCAGATCCAGGACTAGAACCACACAGTCAGCCATGTAGGATCCAGCCATCTTAACCACTATGCCACCTGGCTGGCCCAGGAACACCATTTTTTTAGCATATTATCCACTGGACACCTACATGCCATTCATTAGGCTATTGTCTCAGATCAAAATCATCTTTCTATGTTCTCTGCCTGCTGATGCTGGAACCAGGACTCTGAAAACCACATCTCTCCTTTAGCAACTGGCTCCATGTTAGGTTCTACTAATATGAGCCCACTGGGGAACCTGAATTACAGGAGAAGGCCCCGCTCGCTAGTCCTAGCATTGTCATCCCATCAATGACACTTCAACCTTCAGCAACAGTTAGTCCCAGCCTCCAACTACTTTTGGCACTTCCAGAACAGCCTTATCATGCCCTCTCAAAGGTACCATGGCCTCAGTTCAGAAGTCCAAGTTCCAGACTTACAAGGCCCCTCTGACCTCCTATAGTGCAAAATCCATGAGGTAGAACACCTTCCTCTGATATCTGTGCCCCAGCACTGAGGGTCTCCTCCTCATTTCTAGATTCCAGTAATTCAACAACCTCCTTTTGTACTACAGAAATAGTAGCCGCTTCCTTCAGTTATCAGTTCTGGGATACCTCAGAGTTACTCGTTTACCATCTCAGCCCACAAACACTTGTGTAACAAATGCCCTCTATCAAACACCTTCTGCTGAAATATTTGAAGTAATAACTGTTTCCTGACTGGATCCTGACTGATGTGACCTATTTAGACATACAAGATGAGTGAGATGACTCCACAGTACAGCAGTTAAGCATTATGCATAAGGAGCCAAATTCTGATGGTTGACTTTGGTTCAAATTCCGGTCCCAATGGCTGGGGAAAACATACTGGCAAATGCACATACAAACTCAAACTCCTGACAGGAGAGAGAAATGGAGAAAAAAGGATTGAGGTTCAACTATGCCTTCCCTCTCTCCCTTTCCTTCTCTCTGGTGAGCACATGTACCCTCTGCATAAATACTCCAATGGGCCAGCCTATGGCATGGTGGTTAAGGCAGCTGTATCCCACATGGCCAATTACACATTTGAGTCCTGGACCCAAGGATTTGAAAAACATACCAGGCAATCTCAAGAGGAGAACGGCAGAGAAGGGTATAGAGCATAACCATCCCCTCTAGGAGATAACTTTTCATTTTCTCTTCTCTTCTCTTCTCTTCTCTTCTCTTCTCTCTCTCTCTCTCTCTCTCTCTCTCGTGAGTGCATGTGACCTATAGCAGAAACTTTAAAAAAAATGACTCAGATGAACAAGAATGGGATTCAAAAATCATAGGACATTCAAATATGAAAGGCATTAAAGATGACCTTGTTCAACTCTAACATTTTATCAGTAGGGAAACTGAAATGCAAAAGAAACTGACTCACTCAAGGTCACAGCTGGTTGAGACTGGCCCAGGTATAGAGTCTGAGCCTCTTGACTTCTGGCCCAGTGCTCTTTCGTGCACATCTACAAAGAATCCAGGCCTCTGAACTCAAAGGCACCAAAAGATGATGTTCTGAGAAAACTCTCAGTTTCTTTATTTGATCTGTTCTGTCCACCAGGCCTCTCTTAGCTATTTCCATACCTACCTATAAAGATGCTAAAGTCATAAGAAACCTAATGTTCCATGGTTTGTCATCCTTATTGGGGGGTTTGAAATGGTTTAAGTAGAATAGTATATTTATAGAGTAAAGCAAAAGTGGGAAAAAGAATAATACATTAGTTCCAGGAACCTGTTCTTGAGGAAAACAACCTACCCAACATTTATTCCTAATATCCTTTATCTTCCATTGGGAATGTGATCTAGCCTTGACATGAAGGGGGAGAGAAACAGGAACCAGGAGAGAAAGCAGAAACATTCTGGAATGTTCAATATGCATCATTGCACTGTATCACTCATCTACTGTGTGTCTAATACTGAGCTAAGTATTGTGGCAAAATCCAAAGACGTATAAGATCCCTTGTATTCAACAAGTTAACTATCTAGTTTAGAGACATTATTATATATGAAAAAATGTTAAAAGGGAGCATATAAGCAAATAATAAATTGAGCAGCAGCAACACTTCAGAGTAGTGAGAACAGGAGCAAAGTGCACAGAAAACCTGAGCTCATGGAGAAGAATGGCTTGAATTTGCCTTTATAAGAGGCTTCCTGAACCAAGAGAGCAAAGGGCTGAAGGAGGTTAGTTCTATACAGAGGAACTCAATTTTCTGAATGAAAAACTATTGTCTTGAATGTGCAAATCAAGAGACAATCAACAGCACAATCAGGAGTGCCATCATGAAAGCAGTTCTAGATGTAACCTTTCCCTGTTTATTAGTTTCCCAGGGCTGCCATAAACCTGGTGGCTTAAAACAACAGAAATTCAACTCTCACAATGTTAAGGTCAAAAGTCCTAAATCAGCAGGACCACTTTTCCTTAGAAGATTTTAGGGGAGAATGCTTCCTTGCCTCTCCCACCTTCTGGTAGCTCCAGGCGTTTTTCTGGAGTAGTACAACGTAACTCCAGTGATGGCCTCGAACTTCTCGTGGCCAAATGCCTGCAAACGCAAGTTGGGGGCTTGAGAAACATACCAGGCACATGTGCATGTTTGTCCAAAATCCCAAAAGGAGGGAGAGAGAGAGGAGAAGGGATTGCAACATGACCATTTCCCATAGGAGTTACTTTCTCCTCTTCCTTTCTCTCTGGCAAGTGCACATGCCCTCTAATAGAAAGAAAGAAAGAAAGGGAGGGAGGGAGGGAGGGAGGGAGGATAATTTAATGATCACTGTTACTTTCTCTCAGCTTCAAAACAGCTATAAACTCATACAGGATCTTGTTTCATTCAAAACTCTCCCGCTCCTCCAATGGAGTGACGGTAAATGCTCTCCCTTGAGAAATCTCTAATTTTGTAATGTTTCTGGATTTCTGTTGATTTCCAGTCATCGAATGATGGTACGAAATGAGGTCTGGCAAGAGACGTGCAGGAGAACACAGTTATATAGTATTTCCACCATATAGAAATAATCGATTGAATAATTTCAAGAACATAGATATTAGTAATTGTAATAAAATAACTTGGAAGTGATCACTTTTGAGTGTTTGCTACCTTTATTTAAGTATTTTTATTTAATTTATACGTTTATAGAATTTAATTTTCAGTAACTCTTCACCACCAGCTCACAAAATTCCAGATTTTAACAATCAGTTGTTACCAGTGAGTATGAACTGATTTGAGCCCACACTGCATTCTTCCATCCCCAGATTACTTTTTTATATCTCAGACACCATAGTATTTCACTCATAAACAGTTC
>NW_006159901.1:1597561-1599578 GCF_000334495.1 Tupaia belangeri chinensis | reverse complement strand
TCAGCAGGTATCTCTAAAAGATAAAGACTCTTTTAAAAAAAGAACACAGTGTCATTATTACATGTAAAATCAGTAATAATAATTCCTTAATATTCACTAATAGTTCCTTAATTGACATATAAATGTTTAAAAGGTCCATAAACATTTTATTGATAAGGCTCTGAAGTCTGTTTGAATTTAAAATTTTTCTCTGTCTTCCTCCTTCTTTGCCTCTTTGCTTCTCTCTCTCTCGCTCTCTCCCTCCCTCCCTCCCTCCCTCTCTCTCTCTGTTGTCATGCAAGCCATTTGATTGTTCACAGAGAAATAGCAGAGTGGGTTGCCCTTTCAGTTGTTTTGGGGTGTTTTTATGGTTGTTGCTTTTATTGGAAAAGCTCTATGCTGGTAAGATAACAGAATGTCCATAAAGTACAAAATATCTGCTCTGGGCTCTCTATTCCTAAGGGCCCCTTTGCTTCAGCTCTTTCAAGTGGGAGTCTTTGCTTACAACCAGTAGAGTCCTGTCCATGAAAATCCTAGCCCTATAACATGAAGACAATGTTTTGTTTTGTTTTGTTTTTTTAAATACTGAAATAAAAATAAGCAAATACATAAGTTTATTTGGATGGTTAAAATAGGGAGCAACACTCCAGCCCCCACCACCTAACAGAGAAAGAAAAAGCCACCATGACTTATCCTACGACTACGAGCTTTCAAAACATTCAAGCCTCAGTTACCTTTTGTCACACTCAGACAAGAGGCTGCAGAAGGAAGGTCATGAGGCAAAGAGAGGGCTGACTAGTTTGAGAACGAGTTGGCAGGTGATGATAGAAATCTCAATCTCTCTGAGATCTCGTTCGAAAACATCAACCTTGAAACGTCAGCTTTCTCCTTTCCCAGGGAGCTCTGTGTGGGCTGCTCGGGTTTCGGCACCAGTTGTCACTGCTAGAACTGCAAGTGCCTGGCAGGAGCGAGGAGCTCAGGAATCTCTGACGTGTTTCTGAAGGGTTTCAAAGATGAACCAGCTCTTCAGCATTTTTCCTTTTTTTTTTTTTTTCCCTTCCCAAATATAGTACCAAGAATGAAACTCTCACTCATCCTATTTCCCTAACTTGGCAGTTATGACAGCTTTATTGCAGTGCCTTATTAAAGCATAGCCATAGATTTACATAATCAAACCCAGGTCTCCTTGTCTCTCCCCTGCATCTACACCTGTCACTCACTGTGGTGTGGCATGGTAATTCCACCTACTCGGCGCCAGTGAGGACCTAGGCATGGGGTGGTATCATCCCCTAGTACCGATGAATATTCTGACAGAAACAGACGATGAGTTTTGATGATGAGTGCAAATAAATGATTTCCCACCTTTCAGCAGGTTTTAACTATTGGCCTTTTTATTGCATTTTAGAGCTAAAAGAGACCTTAAAAATCAGAGTTGTAAACTACAACTTGGACCTGATTTGGCCCACATATTTTCTAATTTAATCCTTGTACTATGTGTGTTTGTTTTTTAATTTGAATTGGTTGTCAATATTTAACATTGGAAAATTCACATTAAAAACCTAATCTGGGGCTTTCCTTGAAAACAGTGTTGTGTTGACCACTCTGAGTCACTATTTCCTGCATGCCAGCCATCATCTGGAGAGGATCAGCAGCCATGAGCTTCAGGTGGGGCACAGACCTGCAATGCTCATAGTTCTCCTCACTCCCTTTCTGTGTGTCAGCCTGCCACACACATGTATGTGACCTTTGAGGACCATGCCAGAATTTCAGTTTGTAACCTCCTTCACATTACAAGCAAAGAAGAAAATCTCCATACAGGTTAATGAAAAGTTAATGACAGTACCAACTCCATGGCATAGTTGTAATGCACTGTTCAAGAGAAACTGGATCCGGGACCAGCAGTTAACGTAATGGCTATGTCACTGGACTCCCATGTAGTTGACTGTGGTTCGAGTCCTGGACCAGGTGGCTTAAACTCACTCTGGGCGCGTATGCATGTATGCCCAAGATCCCGAGAGAAGAATGGAGGAGAAGGGAT
>NW_006159901.1:1592949-1596919 GCF_000334495.1 Tupaia belangeri chinensis | reverse complement strand
AACTATTGGCCTTTTTATTGCATTTTAGAGCTAAAAGAGACCTTAAAAATCAGAGTTGTAAACTACAACTTGGACCTGATTTGGCCCACATATTTTCTAATTTAATCCTTGTACTATGTGTGTTTGTTTTTTAATTTGAATTGGTTGTCAATATTTAACATTGGAAAATTCACATTAAAAACCTAATCTGGGGCTTTCCTTGAAAACAGTGTTGTGTTGACCACTCTGAGTCACTATTTCCTGCATGCCAGCCATCATCTGGAGAGGATCAGCAGCCATGAGCTTCAGGTGGGGCACAGACCTGCAATGCTCATAGTTCTCCTCACTCCCTTTCTGTGTGTCAGCCTGCCACACACATGTATGTGACCTTTGAGGACCATGCCAGAATTTCAGTTTGTAACCTCCTTCACATTACAAGCAAAGAAGAAAATCTCCATACAGGTTAATGAAAAGTTAATGACAGTACCAACTCCATGGCATAGTTGTAATGCACTGTTCAAGAGAAACTGGATCCGGGACCAGCAGTTAACGTAATGGCTATGTCACTGGACTCCCATGTAGTTGACTGTGGTTCGAGTCCTGGACCAGGTGGCTTAAACTCACTCTGGGCGCGTATGCATGTATGCCCAAGATCCCGAGAGAAGAATGGAGGAGAAGGGATTGCAGGGTAGCCATTCCCCCTGGGGGGAGGGAGGGGGTGATTTCTTGCTTTCTGTCTCTCTGTCTCTCTCTTCTTTCTGGCGAGCACACGTGCCCTATAGTAAAAACCTCTCAAAAAAAAAAGAAAAAGAGAGAGAAGGTGGATCCCACATGGTGACCATGGTTAGAATTCTCAACCTAATCAGCCTGAAACATGCCAAGATCAGACAGGCTAGAGGCCTGGAGGAAAGAGACCACAGTGTGACCACAACCTGAGGAGAGCGTGCATTTCTCTCCCTCTCCCCCTCTTTCTCTTTCTCTCTGCCCATCACTCTCAAGTCCATGTGTACACACACTCTGTTATGAATAAAGAAAAAAATGGGGGAAAAAAAGGAAGTTAATGGCAGGCCCAGCTTATGTGTGGCAGTGCATAATGTACTGAAGGTCACATGGCCAACCCTGGGTTTGGATCCCTGGCCTGGCTGACCTGAAGCATGCCAGGTATGTACACAAGCGTGCCCATGATCCTAAAAAGCTGGAGGACTGTAGGAAAGGGGTCATAACCAGACCCTGTCAAAGGTGCTTCTCTCCTCTCCTCCTGTCTCTCTCCCCCTCTCTTTGTCCTCACTCATGCTCACATACACCTGTGCTTTCTTATCTAAATAAATTTTTAAAATTTTAAGTAAATGACAGATCCCAGATTTTCTGACACCAAACAGTATAAACAATTCCATTGTTGGAGATGTCCAAAGAAATCAACTGTTTGTTTTGTTTTGTTCTCCCCCAAAAAAAATATCAATTCTGACCCCAGTCTCTCATTTACTGACTTCAGCATCTAGGCACAAGACTGAATCTCTCTAAGTCACATGTTTCCTCATCTGTCAAACAGAGCTGATGATGGTACATTGTCCACCTCAGAGTTTATAAGCATCGTGTTTATGAAAAGGTTGAGAAAAGCCAAAAATCCTGTACAATCATATGCTCACTTTTATCATTGGTATTTCCATAGTAATATTTTTATTTACAATTTTGAGATCATTAATGTCTTAATTATTCCAAAATATTTATTAACTGCACTCTCAAATAAACTCAGTAAGTATTTATTAAACATCTACTATGTGCCCAGGATTACATGTTGATGCAAAGAAATATATGGGGAGATGACATGATAAGAATAAAGTATAAAGTGACAGGTGGAAAATATTGCATCTAATACATAGTACAAGTAATTAGCTACATTCGCTTAAATAGCATAAGAGGACTCTTAGAATTATATTCCCTTTTTAAATTGCTATGCAATTCTTTTAGAAGCCTGTGGTAAGGACCTTTGCGTTCTCTATTGGATGGTCAAACAGAAGCAACAGTGTAGGCACTATCAGCTATTAGACGACCCCCCCCCAAAATGCTGTAAGCACTGACCAAGGCACTTCGCATCATCCTATTCAACCCCTCACCAGCCTCAAGAGGCAGTTAATTTTTTATACTTCTTTTCCAGCTGAGAGAATTGAGACACAAAGAGGTTAAGTGACTTGCCCCAGGACACACAGCTAGTAGGCAACAGAGCCAGCTATCGGCCCCTTCCTCTAACATGCCACTATAGCTCTTCCCTCCCTTCGCACTTTGAACTACTCTCTCACTACACTTTCCATCAATCCTGCACCTACACTCCCCCCTACAACCCCAACTCCATGTCTCTTAAGCTTATTTCACTGACATTTGGTGACCCCCTCAGCACCCTTCTTCCCTCTTCTGGCTTCTGCCCCTCCACCTCCTGTCACAGACAAGCAAGCCCAGTCAGGAATATTTTTCCTCTTGCCTGGACAAAACTGTGATCATTAAGATGATGATTGTTTACTTATTGTCATCATCACACTAATGCTTATTAGGCTCATATTACTGCTGAAAGGGAGTGTGACTTGCTCTTCAGTGAGTCATTAAGTGCAACCAACACTCATCAAAGGCATTGTAAATTGATGGTTGTGATAATCCTCCTAATTATCAGTTTCTTTTTGATGACCTCCTAGTTATCAGTAAGTATGCTGAGTAGTAATAGAACCATAATAGTCCCTGTGCTGGTGAGCCTTCACCAACTTCCTGGAGAGTTCAAAATGCACTGTAGGTGTGAATGTATACATGCAGGTGGGTTTACAAGCGCACAGATATTGATTTAAATTCTGCCTCCCCTTTTGATTGTGGTTACTTAAATTACAATCAGATGCTATAAAAGAAAGAAACAAACAAAAGCAGGTGAAAACAAACAATAGAAAGAAAGAAAAGAAAACAGAGAATCAAAATGTGGAACCAGGAATAAAGCTAAAGATGCATAAGCACAGGAGCCAGAGGGTGGCATGGTGGTTAAGGGCACTGGACTCCCACATGACTGACCATGGTTCAAATCCCAGACCTGGTGGCTTGCTTTCTCACTTTCCCTCTACCTCTCTCTCACACTCTGTCCCTCTCTGGTCAAATTAAAATGAATGAATGAATGGATGGATGAATGAATAAATAAATAAATAAAGTTAAATGAAATAATTATTTAAAAAAAAAAAAAGATGTTCAAGCACAATGCAGCCATGGGTCACAATGTTCTTAAGAGTCACTGAAACAGAGGAGAGGCAAAGGGAACAGGCCTTCTTTAAGACACAGCTTCATGGATCCTGCAAACTAGCCATTTTGGGGAAACAGAAATCAAGATTTCCCACTGATAATTCGGCCTCCAGCACACAAAACTCTTGTGGTAGGAAGACCCTTTTCAGGTCTCCTGTCTCTGTACCTGCCTTTGTCTCTCTCTACCTCTGTCTCTGTCTTATCTCTTTTTTTCAATTTTTGCTTTTTAGAATTTCGTGTGGTGCTTGCGTGCTGCGTGGTTTTCCAATTTTTGGTTTTTATTGAAAGTTTTATAAATATTAATTTTCTTATTCTATTGAAAAGTTTTTATCTTCGTTTTTTCTTCTCTTTCTCTGTTTCTTGTTTGATTTTTGCTGTTGTTAATGTTGTTTCTCTCTTTCTGTTTCCTTTTCTGCACACTCCTCGATACTCAGATTGAACTTCCAAGTTTGGGAAGAAACCGACCATCAACCAGATGACTAGAAATCACTGCAGGACCACAAGAAATATGGGAAAGCAGGAAAATACCTCTTCTCCAAGGGAAAAGGTTAACTCCTCTTCATCCACACACAGTTCAATGGAAATCATGGATATGTCTGATAAAGAATTCAGAACATTCATAATGGCAAAGCTAACAGAGATGGAAGAGAAGAGAGACAATGAACTACGGAAGAGGAAAGAGAAAGAAGTTGTTGAGTTCCAGGAGGTGAGGAAATTCATGCAA
>NW_006159901.1:1588399-1592492 GCF_000334495.1 Tupaia belangeri chinensis | reverse complement strand
ATACTAACCTGTTTCTAGGCTTTAAGTTTCAAGAAAATATCTTTACCAGCTCAAAACTGCTTTTCTTGAGATTACCAGCTGAACTTGCTATTGAAAGTAGTTAGATTACTTATGATATTGTGTGATCAACAAAATGTTGGGGGAAAAGGAATTGAAGCCAACTGTATATAGCAGAGATAGTGTAATAAGAGAGTGGGAAAGGGCAGAAGGTCAAACATGGGGTAAAAAAATATATATACATATACATATATATGTAAGTAGAAATGGAATATTATTGATGATAACATGCATGATTAAGCCACTATGCAGTTTATTCTAGATGGGAAACCACATTTAGTATGTTGTGATGATGCTCAGGGAATGAATGTTAAGTAATTAAAAAAAAGTTTCAGGAGGAAAAAAAAACAGTAAAACTGTTCATATCAAAATTTTTTAAAAAGTCGCTGAAACAAAAAAAAAAAGAAGAAGAGAAAAAATAAAGCTTGATCATTTGCTTTGCTAAAGTGGTTGCTTTTGAGAAGTACAATCAATGTTTACAACAAGATCACAAAAGAAATTTCATCTGGGGAGTTCTATCTATCTATCTATCTATCTATCTATCTATTTATTTATTTATTTATTTGGAGAGGTTTTTGCTATAGGGTGCGTGCGCTCGCCAGACAGACAGAGAGAGACATAGAGACAGAAAGCGAGAAATCACCCCCCAGGGGGGATGGTCACGCCGCAATCCCTTCTCCTCCGTTCTCCTCTCGGGATCTTAGGCACGCACGCACACGCGCCCGGCGTGAGTTTTAAGCCACTGGGTCCAGGACACGAACCGCGGTCGACTACGTGGAAGTCCAGCAACATAGCCATTACGCTAACTGCTGGTCCCCCAACTGGGAACTTCTTATAAAGGGAACATTATACAAGGTAAGTAAGTAAGACCCCAACAATACTCTTACAGTACGCATACAGTTAAAACTTGTCTTTCATCTGCCTTTATTGTAGATGATGGCAACATGACCAAACACAATTCAGAGAAAGCTCTTCTAGCAGTGGGAGGAGGAACATTAAAAAGTGACAAAAGACTGAATCTGTATATATGAATATATATGAATGCATATTTATACATTTGTTTATATTGTTGATGGAAATAACCAACTTTGCAAAAATAATAATTAATGCAGCTTATTTTTAAGCATGAATTTGAGTGACCTAGGCCCAGAGAGAAGGCAAAGCATGCTTTTCTCCGAGTGGTCAGGTACAGGGGTTCCTTTTATTTGATTTTTGAGAGTGACAGACAAAGTTTAGAATTTAGTGAATAATTTTCCTTTGATCTGGGCCAAAAAGGGGGGACATGTGGAAGTGGGGAGCTTTTAGGTTATAGGTAGGTTAGGTTGGTGATTGGGAAAGGAGGTCTGTGTTCTGGGAAGGGATAAGAATGTACTTTAACCGAGATAAGGGGGCTTATATACAGTTACAAGATACTGTCCTAAGGACAAGATGTTGGAAGAGCCCTGTTATCAATGAGTTAAAATGATTTGTTAATGACTGTGGGCTTGATTCACCCATTACAGAGATACTATGCCAGGGACAAGATGTAGGAAGATTTCTGTTATCAAATGGGCCCAAATGGTCTTTTAATGTCTGTGGGCATGACTTACCCCAGGCCCTCTGGAAGAAATTTTAGAAACAGGAAAAAGTAGTCAAACTTCTATCCTCAATATGTTATTTTTTAATTGTTACCAAAATGCATCTATGAAGAATATATCTACTATTTGCATATACAGTGAAAATACTAGTCAGCAACTAAGATTCCTAGAATTGGTAAGTACAATCATCACTGCCATGTCTGTTTCCTGACTCTGCCTCCCTCAAAATAATGGTTAATCTAAAATGATTACCAGTTCCAATGAATACGCTCTTTTACCCCAGAGCTGTTTTCCCTATGAAGAGACAGTCTGAGTTAATTACTTGTTATCTGAAATCAGGCAGCTTGGGTTTGAATCTTTGCTCTCTTTATATGACTTTGAGTGGGATAGTTGAACTTTTTAATGTGTCATATTTTTGTGAAGTAGAAGATCCCAATGGCTCCTACTTGCTAGTGTTGCTATAGAGATTAAATAGGGACCAGCATTTAGCATAATGGCTATGTCGCTGGACTCCCATTTGTCGACCACAGTTCTAGTCCCAGACCTGGTGGCTTAAACTCATGCCGGGCATGTGTGCGTGTCTGCCCAAGATCCTGAGAGGAGAATGGAGGAGAAGAGATTGTGGCATGGCCATTCCCCCTCGGGGGGGGGGAGGATTTCTTGCTTTCTGTCTCTCTGTCTCTGTCTTTCTGGCGAAAGTACACACCCTATAGCAAAATCCTCTCAAAAAATATATGTATATGTATATGTATATGTGTGTGTGTGTATATATATATATAAATGATTAATAGCTTTTGGGCTGGCCTCATAACAGAGTGGTTAAGTGCTGCATGTAAGGAGCCAGATTCCAGATAGCTGACTGTGATTAAATTCCAGCCCAGTGGTTTGAAAAGCATGCTGGACACATGTTTGTGTACCCCAACTCCCAACAGAATGAAAGGAGAAATGGAGGAGAAGGAATTGACGCATGGCCATGCCTCACTGGGGAGGGGGGTCCTCTCTCTCCTCTCAAAACACACACACTCTCTGGCAATTAAATATGTAAATATGGTGTGTTTACTTGTATTAATAAATGTAAAGCCCATAGAACAATACCTGGCAGTAAGCACTCAATGGATATTGGTTGTTGTTGTTATAATTCCATGAAACTGAATCTTAGACAGTTTTGTGTACCTGCTTCTCACTAAATAATAGCTATTGATTAGGAAAACCATAGGTCTCTGGGAGCTATTATTCATATAGCACTTGATAATACAATCATTAATATCTAGTTATTTCATGGTCTGCCTCCCAATTAGATTATCTATAGCACTACAGATATATTACCTAGTAATATTTTCATACATTTGCTGGAGAAAACAGAATGTATGCACAGTTAAGTAACATGTCCAAGGCTAAACAGTCAGTGAGTGGCAAACCATGTCAAGAACTAAGGTTGCTTGACTTCCAGTTTAGTCCTTTTGCCATTAGAGCATCTTCTACTCCCAACAATCAATGACACACAGCAGACTCTGACTCTCCTACTTATTTTCAGTGTAATGATGATTCTGTATTTTTCAAGATGCCCAGGCCAGGATTGGAACCATGGTCAGCCGTGCAGGATCCAGCTCCCTTAACCACAAGGCTACAGGGCTGGCACAAATTCTACTTTTTCTAATGATACTCATTATAAAGCTATCAGGAATCAGATATGGGAACTTCATCCT
Source organism: Tupaia belangeri chinensis (assembly GCF_000334495.1). Taxonomy (NCBI): domain Eukaryota; kingdom Metazoa; phylum Chordata; class Mammalia; order Scandentia; family Tupaiidae; genus Tupaia; species Tupaia belangeri. The sequence goes on along the minus strand of NW_006159901.1, from coordinate 1,589,152 downwards.
GAAAACTTCATATAATCTCAGTCACCTTCCAAAGCTCCCCTTTTAACACCATAATTGGATTAAATCTCCACCCTCTCAACACTATTACAAAGACTCACCAAACTTTAACACATAAATTTTAGGGGAACACATTCAAATCATGCAAATGGCTTTTCTTAAATATTTGCTAAACCACTAGCCTAATTGTGTTTAACTTTGTCTGTAGCCAGTTGACTCATTCCCCTTCAAAAGCCATAAACTCTTAAGAAAAACAGAAGGTAAACAGAATTTACTGAGCCCCAATTGCATGCAAAGACATTGTGCAAGGAGCTTATATATACTGGGATCACTACTCATATGATATCCTAAGTTTATAAATGAGGAAGCTGAAACTCAAACTATTTTATAAATGCTGTAATGATATTTAGAAAATAACAATCAGCTATTACAGGAACATAAAACTATTGACATCAGAGCCTCTTACAATCCTATACCCAAGAGAAAGAGGAGGAAGTAGCTACCTGGTAGGAGGAAGTAGCTGCCTGGTAAAGAGAGTAGCTTCATGGAAAAGTTCCAACAAGAACTGTGGCCTTCGGCAGAAGCATGGAGCCAGCCACAGCAAACTGGTACGGAGTAAACTATTGTAGATTAAACATCTAACCTCCTTCCCTTCCTACCCTATCTTCTACTGGTAAAATCTGCCTAGATACCAAGGGAGCTAGACAGTGAAAACCAGAAGTCACCCCTCCTCCCACACCTGGAGCAGGGAAGCAG
>NW_006159901.1:1584888-1588368 GCF_000334495.1 Tupaia belangeri chinensis | reverse complement strand
CAAGTAGACAAGGAGAGTGAAAGAGAAACTATTCAGCAAAGCAGACAATTAGTAAATGATGACACTAATGTATAAGTTTAAGCCTAGGTTCTAACTTCCTTCCCACTATTCCACAAACTAAAAATATTTCATTGTTTCTATAGCCATCTGCAGCTCAAATCCTAGCCCAGAGGCTTGAAAAACATGCCAGGCACATGTGCATATGTATCCAATATCCCAACAGGATGAAAAAATGGAGAAGATGGGATCGTGGCATGAACGCACACCACTGAGGGGTGCCTTCTCCTTCTCTCCCCAACCTTCCAGTGAGTACACATGTCCTTTGGCAATAAAAATAAAAATAAAAACCTGTCCATCATCAAGTTTCTAGGGACAGGGAATATTTTAGTCACATAGGTAGCATTCAGTATTTACTTGAACCAATTTAAAACTAGAAGGGATAAAAATCTCATGGCCCAAGTCATCAGGGCCTCTCCTTAGAAGTTTTGTGGACTGAGTTACAAATGTTTGAGTTTTCCCTCATTTCTCTTTCCTAAACCACTCTACCTTAAACTCAGGCAAACTTTTTCTGTAAAGGGATGATAGATATTAAATGTGTTCAGTTTTGCAAGCCATACAATCTCTGCTGCTACTACTCAATTCTGCCATTGTAGAGTAAAAATAGCCATTGACAAGATTCACACAAATGGGCATCACTGTGTACTAGAAAAACTATTTACAGACCCTGACATTCAAATTTCATATAATTTTCATGTCAAAAAGAAATATTCTTTTTAAGACTTTTTTCCAACAATTTAAAACTGAAACACACACACACACACACACACACACACACACACACACTTAGCTCATGGTTCATACAAAAACAGGTCATAGGCCAGATTTGGACCACAGCCTATATTTGCCAAACTCTGTGTTAAGGAGTCCCTCTGGACACTCAGAACATCTTCTGGGGCACATCATTACATAACAAGCCCTTCCTAATTCCCTTCCCTGTTTGAAAAGTGAACTAAGCCCCCATCTCCTCCAAATCTTGCCAGGTGACCAACACTCATCTGAAGAAGTATTGTCAGTTGAGGACTTATCTTGTGATTATAGGTTACTCTCAACTCACCAGAACCATAATGGCAGCTACCATTTATTGACCTCTTAAAATGTGTTAGTCACTATACTGAGTACTTTTAATATTAATAATAGAATCTTACTAAAATCTCACAGCAACTCAGATCAAATTCTAAAGAGAAGTAACATAAATGATTGAAGCAAAATAGGGATAATGGTGGTGATATTGGCAAGTTAGAACATAAAAACTCTTCTTAAAAGGACTTTCAATGTCTAACTCCCTCTAAGTTGCTAAAGATAATGGAGAGGCATATGATTGAAAGATTGAGACAGGTCTTGCTGTGGTCATTCAATATGAAATAAAGGTACTTCGGTATAAGAAGGAGGGTATTCTTATTTCCCCAGGGTAGCTGAACATTCAACTGTTCTTGTGAATTAGGAGAAATAGCAGGATTTAGAGGCTTAAAAGAATCACTCTCTAGTGGCAGATAAATGTATAATCCTTGTCCTTCCCATACTCCCAAAAAGCATTAGCTCTAGAAAGTCATGACAGAGTAAAAAAGACATAAATTCTGGTAGTCCTACAATCCTGACTCTAGGATTTACCCACTGATGATCTTGGATAAGTTAGCCTTTGGGTCTCAGTTTACTTATAATATCTATCCTGCAAGATAATAGTGAAGATTTCAAAAAAATTATGTGTGAAAATGTTAGAAATAATGCCTAAGTTGCAGAACCCAAGTAAGGTTATGATGGGTTTTCAGTGCATGGAAGGTAGGAATAAGCTCTTTGTCTAAGCCTAGGGATCAATGAACCAAACTTTCTCTTAAAGAACAGGCCAGAGACAGGACTCTGGACCCTTCCCCTCCGCCCCTGACTTGTCCTGGGAATCCTATTGAGCCCAGGACTCCCAGATGTCCATTCAAAGCTCATGGTAAAACTTCTGAGGGAGCTGGTAGGATGTGTGAAAGAGATTTCAAAGCCACCTGCACTAATCCCGTTTAAAATTTTCTTAGGGGATTTGCATCTCAGAGGTATAGCAAATTTCATATGAGGTTGACAAACCTCCTTCATCCATCCTAGCCTCAATCACCTAAAAATCATAGGCCTTAGTCCGAGAATCAATTGTCCTCAGGTTGCCAAGAGAAATCAGACTTTAAAGTACATTTATTTCCTGGCTGTCCATCCCTAAGGCACCATCCACCTGCACTAACCCTCACCCCATCACTTGCCTGTTTCCCACATTCACTTTTACTGCATTAACTATCATCACAAACATCTCTGCCATACCTTCATCATCCAGTTTAAGCTACTTAAGAACAGGGTAGGGAGAGTGTGGCTTGTTCTTCATCTGTGACACCATATCATTTATACAGTAGTACAGGTATAAACAGGAGTTCCTCAGGACCAGCAGTTGGTGTAATGGCTATGTCGCTGGACTCCCATGTAGTTGACCACAGCTCAAGTCCCAGACCTGGTGGCTTAAACTCACAACAGGTGCATGCCCAAGATCCTGAGAAGAGAATGGAGGAGAAGGGATTGCGGCGTGATTTCTCGCTTTCTGTCTCTTTCTCTCTCTGTCTTTCTGGTAAGCGCACGTGCCCTATAGCAAAAACCTCTCAAAAAAAAAAAAAAAAGAGGGCCTCAAATGCCCAGGTATGGAGTTCAGGTATTATCCTAAAGAGGAGAGAATATTTGACATTTATGAAGTAGAAGGTAATAAATTGATAAAAAAAGAAAAAAAAAAAAGGATTGGGGGAATTTCCTCTGGCAGCACATACTTGAGACATTAGAAAGAAGGAAATTTTAAAAAGGAAAGAAATTAAAATCCAGAAGGTAAGTTAAGAGGTCATTATAATCAACAAAGCCTGTGATGGTGAGGATGTAAACTACTGTGGGAAGAATGTTTTTGAACCACATTTTGAATACAGTGAACTCCAATGTCCATTTGGGTCAGAAACATGGTTGAGTCGTCTTTGAGACCTCATATGCCAGAGCTCATATGCCAGTGCTAACATGCAGCCAGCATCTGCCACTCCAATTACATCAGCTGTTAAAATATTGAAACATTTCTATGCTGTGAACATAGAAGTCACTCCTTTCATGAAACCACCAACTGCCCAGCCCTAGGCCTACTCACCACAGCAGCCCTCTCTTGGAACTTTCCAACAGCTCCTCTCCCAAATTACAGGAACTGAGGAGTTCATGCCTGGCACTGGAAAAGCCTTTGAGGACCTTGTTCCTGCACTAAAGCTGATAGTATTTCTGATTGGATAGTCCCCTTGCCAGTTGTTACATATATTTAATATCATGTCTTCTCACATTTATTCCAGTTCCTGGTTATATGGAAAGTAATGAATGAAAAGAGGGGAAGGGAGGGAGAAAGAGAGAAAATGAGACAGCACCCATTGAGGGGGC
>NW_006159901.1:1561130-1584551 GCF_000334495.1 Tupaia belangeri chinensis | reverse complement strand
GAATGAGGACGGAAAGAATGGAAAGAGACAAAAGGCAAGAGAAGAAAGAAAGAAAAAACAGATTTTGATCTCTGGTTAGACATGGAAACAAAAGGAGCAATTTTTTTTTTAAGTCTTATACAATTGCAATCTTACAGACTTATGGGTCTATGTGATTATGGTTTTCTTTCAGAAAATGGGAAGCAGAAGTGAGAGTTTGGGAGCAAGATAGATACGTTCTCTTAAAATAATCTGCTTTTGAACAAAAGCTCAGCTGAGAGAAATAAAATTTATGAAGGATTGATGGAAAGCTGCGCGGTACATCCATTCTTCTCTATACTTGAAAATCTACACCTTGGAGATCTCAGCCCAACAGAGAGCTGTGAATCTCATGAACAGCCTTCAAGAAACTTCTTTAGGCTCTTAGGGTCCAGTGATTGTGCTATTCCTGAGAAACTGGCTTTTTTTTTTAATCACATGGACAATGAACTCTGTAACCAGTAACGTTTCCTATTTAGTCTTATAAAATCCAATTTACGGTTTACCTATAGCATGTGTGCCTCACGAGGACTCCCATTTTATGGCCCTATCCTCTTTTTTATTTTTCTCCTCCTATCTCTGTTATATTTCCTACCCATTTCTAACTTACGTTATCTTGCCATTTGACCTGGAAGCTTACTTAAGTCCTTTTTAGAACAAGAAGGGAACTAATCTAATACTGAGTTTGAACTAAAGTTAAAATATTCAGATAGCAACATTCACTTGATAAAAGCATCCAAAGTCAGCCTTATTGAGTTTCAGTGCATAGAAGGCCCTGTGAGAGTTGCAATGATGTAGGAAACATGACCTCACAGAGTTTACAGTCTTCAGAGGCAATGATGATAAGTATATAACCCCCAAGCAGGGTCCCATTAATTGTAGGGTGAATATCACCAGTGAGTACTTGAAGCAGAGAGCAAAATTTACATTAGTCATTCCTCGTGTCCCACAAGCTTGATATGTCCCTTGGTGCCACTAAGCAATAGAATGATGGCGCTTCTGAGCCTTAGGATTTCATTTTATTTGGTACATTAGCACCTCTGTGGTTGCATTCTCTCAAAACTTGCAGATAAACATCACCCTTGTTAGTCTGGGTATTTTGTTTGGTTTTGTAGACATATCCCACAGATGTGATTGCCTGTCATTCTCAAAGGACAGACAACAGAATGAGAAGGCAAAGGAACTCCAAAGAGTGAGCCCAAAGAAAAGACAGGAATGGATTTATTGTCAGACTATATCATCAGTCTAGAGCAGTCACATGTCATCAACATAAATTATTGGGCCATCAGAAAAGTTGTGATGTATTTTTCTTTGTTTTTCTATGTAAAAATGCATCACGACTTTTCAGATGACCCAATAACTACCAACAAAGGGATTAGAGATGTATGGCATGGTGGAAAACACAAAGAAAACCTGTAATTGCTTCTAAATGTAATAGCTACCACCACTCTCATCTTCATTGCCCTATTTGTTAAGACAGAAAAGCAAGGACTAGCAGAGGGTATAATTATTATATCACTGGACTCCCACATAGTCAACCACAGTTCAAGTCCCAGACCCGGTGACATAAAACTCACACCAGCATATGTGTGAGTTATACATGCCTAAAATCCTGAAAGGAAAATGCAGGAGAAGGGACTGTGGCATGGTCATCCCCCCAATGGGGTGATTTCATGCATTCTGTCTCTGTCTGTCTGTCAAGCTCACATGCCCTATAGCAAAAATCTCTTGGGGCAGAGGGAGCAGAAAAGCAAACCTTGTCACATACTCCCTGAAGTTAGATGCATGGAACACCTTCCAAGTGGGTAGCATCCAATCAGCAATCAGGAAAATAGAAGGATAAGGTGTAAACCCCAACCTTAAGGGCTTTTTGGGTCCCATGAAAGAATTTATTGTTTAAAAGTACCAATGCTACATACATGTGCCCAGGGATTTATTATTAGAGTGAAAACAAACAGGTCCTTCAAGGTACCTTCAGCAAACCTGAGGCAATTTCAAGTTAGTAAAGGAAGACAGTCCTGAAGTCACATTCCTTTCCTAAAAGTTTAGAGTTGGAAGCATTTCCAGAGGCCTAATACAAAGGTCTAGCATCCCAAGAACAGATGAAGAGATACCTTTTGACTAGAAGACATAAAAGGCCATTTAGAGGAACTTACCAGAACAAAAGTTTGAATTCCAGAATTGCCCCCTCTAAGCAAAAACATGCCAAGTCTCCAGTTTCATTCTGCTTTCACAGATGCCCATTCCCCATTCCTGGAGAACTCATCCCTCCTATACCCCCTCTCATCAGATGCTAAAGGTATGTCAGGAATGGCCTACTGAAAAACAGTCACAGAGAACCTACAAAGTGCCAAACACTGTACTCAGCACTATGAATACAGAGTTGGAATAGTCTTGATTTCTAGGATCACAGATTCTAGTGAGGCTACAGGCCAGCAATTTCAAAACAGGAAGTGCTCTAAGAAAGTAAGTGTCTGTTCCTGCATTGCTAACAGAAATAGCTAAGACTGGATGAATTTATAAAAGTAGAAGCTTAATGACTCAGTTCTGATGGCTAGAAAGTCCAAAGGTATCACGAAATGGCAGAAGGTGGAACATTTAGCAGTGCAGAGCATGGTATGTATCCATATGGCCTTCTCTGCCTTTATATTATCATTCTCTCTGCTTATAAACCCATCAGGATGCAATCATGCAGAGCTTGCCCTCGTGACATTATCACACACTAGGTTCCCACCTTGGGACACCATGAAATAATTAAGATTTTATGTAACATCTTTCTAATACAAACAACATAATCAATTCCCAGCACATGAATTTCTGAGGAATATCCAATCATTGCTTGTTAAGACCAAATTCCAAAACATGATATTTTAGGGTACAAACTTTTATCCAAACCACAACAGTAGGGAATGATGGTAATGAAAGAAATGAGAGACACAGGTAACCTGAAAGTGAGGAGCAGCAGGCTTGACTAAGGAAGCGTGGATTCTAGTCTGTGGGTGTACTGTTTGTCCCTTGGCTCTGAGGGACTGTATCATCTAAAAAAATCACCTCAAACACATGGAGCTCTGAAGACTGAAAGGAAGCTCTAATAAGTTCCTATAAAATATGCAAAAGATGACAACTCCAGTGACTAGATGCTCCAGAGAAGCCTTGCCTTCATGTCATTGTCCTTTGCCAGGTCCAAGAAGTCTCTCCCATATGCTTATAAAGGTTATTATTCACCTACGCCAATGTTTCACTGAGTCAACACCCCCATCGAGCACAATAAGAAAATATAAAAGGAAAGACACAAAAAGATCAACATACGTTTCTAAAAATCTGGTTGTCTTGGTACCTCCCTCTGGTTTACCATGACTAATCAGGGCAGAGAGAGTCTAGCCACCTTTGACTTTTGTCATGACCAAAAACGTCCTAGGAAATGACAGTAAGTAGGGGACTGAAGAAAAAGATGTGAAATATTTAAGCCAAACTGAGAGTCTAAAATTCTTTTTAAAATAAGATATAAAAACACTGATTTGGGGTAAAAGCAGTTGGCTTAATGGTTACATCACTGGGCTCCCATGTAGTTGACCTCAGTTCATCCTGGACCCAGAGGATTAAAATTCACTTTGGGCACATGTGCATGTGTGCCCAAAATCCCAAGAGGAGAATGGAGGAAAAGGGATTGCGGCATGGTGATGCCCCCTGCGAGAGGTGATTTCTTGCCTTCTATCTCTCTGTCTGTCTCTATCTCTCTGGCAAGAGCATGTGCTATATAGCAAAAACATCTCTAAAAACAAATTGATTTTGGTATGACATCGAAGTGGTTGAATGCTCACTGGCAAGTCTTGAAGTTGTCACACAAAGGAAAAAAGTTGTTCTAGAAAAGGGGAGGAAACAGGAACAGGGTTTGGGGGTGATAGTGCTAACAAGAAGGCTCAGAGTCCCAAAGGTGGTGGCAATTCAATAAAGGTTAGACACATTCTATGTGAAAAACAGGGCAAATTTATGGAATCCATGGAAAAGTTAAGGTCTGGAATGAGATTCAATGCAATGGCCACACAATATAGTGAAGATAAAGTCAGGCAACGGGGCTGCTTGGGTTGGATAACAAGAGGGTCCATAGTGGGACCATTTCAAGAAGCAGCATTTTGGGACCAGCAGTTAGCACAATGGCTATGTCGCTGGACTCACACGTAATCGACCGCGGTTCGAGTCCCGGACTTAGTGACTTAAACTCACACCAGGCGTGTGTGTGTGCGCACCCAAGATCCCGAGAGAATGGAGGAGAAGGGATTGCGGCATGGCCATCCTCCCTTGGGGGTGATTTCTCACTTTCTGTCTCTGTCTGTCTCTGTCTCTGGCTGGCAAGCGCACGCGCCCTATAGCAAAAACCTCTCCAAAAAAAAAAAGAAAGAAAGAAAAAGCAGCATTTGCCTTGCCTGTTGGTGGGATGGATATGCCTGTGTTTACAGATCACTCAGTTAAGACAAAATTTGGATATCATTTTATCATGGTTGAAGGGAGAAAATAAAATCATATGAAAGGCTAAAAAAATTAATTTTAAAGGCCGTAACTTTTAATTCAGCTATTAAATGAGAAAAATAACTCAGTTAATATTAGCAAATGCTGTGGAGAGAAAGATGAGTAAGACACGACTTTTGCTTTCACAGATGTGACAAGATAAGCCATCACTGTAGAGAGCAAATACTAATAATTAATGTACACAATGCTATGAGAAGGAAGAGAGTAATTAAGTGGGGCAGAAATAAAGGAGAAAGGAGGATGAGGGTGGATCACAGAAGACTTCTTAGGACAGTTGACTCTTGAGTTGATAACCTAATTAGTGCTAAAATTTGAATGGTCTATATGCAAGTGCTTACACAGTCTTATTCATAATTGCCAAAAACTGGAAACATGCCCAATGCCAATCAGCTAATGAATAAATAACATGTGATATGTCCATACAGTGGTAATATCATTGAGCCATAATAAATAATAAAGTAGGGCCAGCTAGGGTGTTATGGTTAAAGCAGCTAGATCTGACATGGCAGAATGTACAGTTTGAGTCCTGGACCCGGTGGCTTGAAAACATGCTAGAAACCCAAAAAAAAAGGAAGAAATGGTGGAAAAGGGATTGAGGCATGACCACCCTCCATGGGGAATGCTTCCTTGCTCTCTCTCTCTCCCTCTCTCCCTCTCTCCCTCCCTCCCTCCCTCTTCCTCTCCCTCCCTCCAGTGAGCACTGGTGCCCTATAGCAAATCTGAAAAAAAAAAAAAAAAATGAAGTACTGACAAATGATATACATAAACGAACCTTAAAAACATTATGCTAAGAAGCCAGAAACAAAAGACCATATGTTACATGAGACTGCATGTATGAAACTTCTAGAACAGAAAGATCTCTAAGTCACACAAAGTAGTTTAGTAGTTGCCTGGGACTGGGGTTTTCAGATAAATGAGAATGAGTTTTCCTGTGAGGATAATGAAAATGTTCTAGAGTTGATTAGTGATGGTTGCACAACTATGAATAGTCTCAAAACTAGTGAACTGTTCAACCTTAAAAAAGAGTGAATTGTACTTATGTGAATTATATCTCAAAACTATTTTTAAGACATTCAAACAGTCTCTTATGGCTTGGTAATTAGTTGATAACTGCCCTTTTGCAGAGGCTTTAACACTTTGCCTAAACAGTCTAAGAAATTGAGGTATTTACAGGACAGGAGGAGTAACAGCGACAGTTTGGTCACCAAGGTCTCCTGCTTCACCCATCCCAGCCAGCCCTTCCTTGGGCCTGAGCAGGCTCCCTCCCTCTTCTTCATTGCCAGTCTGTTCCTACAACACTTTTTATTAGCATGATTTTGAGGCCCTCAGAGACATGCCTTTGTGAGGAGTGCACTAGTCATGTGGAACAGCAGGCTGGAAATATTAAAATGCTCATTACTGCGTGGAAAAACGATCTCAGACTAATTCTTAGCTGAACGTTTGATTTAATATGAGTCTGATATGATCTCTGCTCTTTCTGACAATGATTCCAATATGCTGCCATCTGCAGAATACCTCTTTCTCTCTGAAAACAAGTCCCTGCCTGCATAATACAGTCCGTAGAAATCCAGGAGGCAAGCCATATGTCACAATAAATGCACATTGCATTCCAAACTCTCGCCTCACTATGATTTTTCATGCCAGTCAGTAGCTATGAGTGTTTGTTGTTCTAAACGATTTCCTCCAACGATATACTGGATTCATATTCAATTAAAAAAGAAAAAGAGAAGCAGCTATTTTATGTCCAGCTCAGTGGGAATTCAGATTCCAAATATGACCCAAGAGATATTTAGCCATCCCTCCTCACTCACAGTTTCCCTTTCTTGCTTACTTAAAAAGATTAGACTCAATTAGCAGAAGGTTGGACAATTCTGGGGCTAAGCAGGGCTCTCCAGGAGTCATATCCTTAGGTAAAATCCTCCAAGAACACACAATTGGCACTCCAGTTGATTTTCTTATCTGTCCCTCACCCCTTTCCAGAGTATCTTCCCTGTCTGTTAAGTGACTAGGGAACTACCTAGTAGGGGGACTTACCCTTAGGTAAGTCCTTAGTCACATAGCCAGTCAGCCTCACCTCATCACCAAAAGAGTGCCATCCCATGGACCAAACATATATCCCTGGCTACAGAGAAGAACCTAAAGGCAATAGAGAGAAAGCTTGTCTGACCTGCAGCGTGAAACAGAGGGAATACCAGAACCAATCAATCTCTGTCTTCCGAAAATGTGGGCTTGGGACAAAGAGGCTATAGATAGTCAAGGACACTCTTGATATAGGGTAGGAGGAAAAGCTAGCCCAGCCATTTGCTAACGTAGACAAGAGGCAACAAAATAGCAACTCCCCCCCACACACACACACACAAAATTTGTTTGAAAGGGAGGGGAGGACAAAGCCAAGAGAAGAAAGAGGTTGAGAAAATAAAAAGTAGTGATCTCCCTAACTGCAGGTTTCTTGGCCACATCACTATTGATGTTTGAGACTGGCTAATTTTTTTCTGTGGTGCTGCCCTGTGCATGTTAGCAGCATCTCTGGCCTCTGCCCACTAGAAGTCTGTAGTACACACCTCCCAACCCAGTGTGACAAATAAAACTCTACTCAAATGCCACCACAGCAGAAGGACTTTCTGTGACTGCCATATTTAAAATAGCAACCCCATCTCTTCCATTCATCACACTTACCCTATCCCATTTATTCATTGTTCGTGTGTTGTTTACCATCTGTCTCTCCAAGTAGAATACAAGCTCCTGAGAGTAGGACTCTTTGTTTACAGCTCTATTTACCAGCACCTGACCTGAGCAGTGATTGACACTGCTGAATAATTGCAGACTACTCTTAAGTGCAAAAATGGTCACTCTATCACTTTATTATAGAGCAAAACAATCTATCTAACGATGGGGCATGGTTAAATAAATCATGACATAAGTGTGCACCATTTTAAAGTGTGTTTTTGAGTCTTTCAGTGTAAAATAAAATCTTGCCAATAACCCTTAACATAGCTTTTCCTACCTTTCAACAAAATGTTTATGGAACCCAGACATAAATGAAAACTTGATGCAACTCTGAAAATTAGGGCTATATGTCAACCTGTTACCAGAATCTGTGAGGAACTTCTATTAATAATAGAGAGAATAAAACTAGACTGTCTCACATCTTCTAGAAACATAGTGAGTCTGTACACTTGAAAGCAGGTAGATGTTCTTGTCATCATTTCCTACTTCCTGCTCCCTGAATTAATCAAGTAGTGTTTACTGTGCAAATATCAAAAGCTGAAAATTGTCCAAAATGCCCAAGGGTTATAAAGATGTCTCAGACCTTATTAATAACCACTATAGCAGTAACTACGATGCCATCCTGCAGTGGAAGGCTTTTCACTTCTGAAGCACACTCCACCACAGGCTCTATCTCACATTATCTTTACAGTTATACTAAGACCAGCAAAGGAAGGTTTGCTTCCCTGTTTGACAGCTTTAAAAAATAAAAAATAATAAATAAATAAATACCTTATCAGGCAAAGATAAAACAGTTTCCCTCAGGGTGTTCGATTGAAGAGACTTTCATGAAAATCTTATTTACTGAGTTGTGTGTAGAGAAAAGGGAAATACCAAGAGTAGATGAAGTATTCCTGGACAACTGGCAGGGTAGGCCATTACAGCCTGTAGGTAGGAGGGTGCAAAAGGAAGAAAACACCATCCGCTGAGCTCAGTGAGGGCCTGGGCAGTGGAGATGCAGGGGCCCAGTGTAGCTGTTGTCATAGTGGTCATGTTAGTTCCTATGACCATGGCAGGGTGAACCTTCACATCTCCTGGTTAAACCTAGTGAGAAGTCAGCTTGCAAAGAAGTTCAAGTGATGTGACATATAGGGTCAGCCTACCAGGGTTTAAAGCAAAGTGGAAAATGAACCTACGAGGGCAATGAAGGAGTTGGAAAAAGTACAGGAACTTACCTAAGGTCACACAGTTGGTCAGCCTCGTCCCATCACCAAGAAAGTGGACCAAACACATATCCCCAGCTACAGAGAAAAACTTAAAGGCAAGGGAGAGAACAGTTCTCTAGGACATCAAAGGACTTACCACCAGTAAGGCGGAAAGGTATGATTAGTATCTACAGCACAAGGTAAGAATAATCAACAACCTAGTTCAATAATGAAATTTAGCAAAATACCTAAATTTACTACTAAAAAGATCTTCCCAACAACGTCAAACAAAAATTGAAAACAGCTGGGTCAGCAAGAGAACCTTGGGTCTAGGAAAAGAGTTGATCCCTATCCTTTCTCAGAATTCTAGATCCAAAACCAACAACCTAGAAGAAATGGTCTTGTTTCCTAATTCTCATTCCTTAATACCAAATAAAATTCTTCTTTTTGAAAGCTAGAGAGCCCCAGCAAATCGTGCCATGTTTTGCTCTGATTAACCTTTAAAATAGGCATTTCCTTTTTTTTCTTTCTTTTTTGGTTGTTTGAGGCCAATCTCTCCTTAAAGGTCAGTGAGCATCATACTTAATCTGACTTCTAATTACTTTTGTAAACATTTCAGAATGAATAAATGCCAACATAATTAACCACCTGTCATATTACCTGTTCATTACCCGTTCCAAGAGGATAAATAGCCAGCAAAACAGCACTCTAGGATCCTCTAACACTCTTATTTTGATATGAGAATTATTTGATTGGAGTCTATTTAAATCAGAGTTTTCCAAGTTTGATTGCCAGGCTACTACCAGGTATAAGAGTCAACTGAGGATCATAGCATAAGTACAGATTCTTAGACCCTAGACCTGCAGATTCTAATTTCTTTAAGAACTAAATTGTTTGGTTCAACTGTGATTCTGATTTAATAGTGTGGCTGCCAACAATATTTTAGGGAGACCATTTTTTGTTGTGCAGAACTATCTTCCACATCACATAATTTTTACCCCCATCAAAAGGACCAGTTTGCTTTCATTTTGATAATCAATAAACCCAGCCTTCCCTCACTTTTAAATACCCTTTAAGGAGATAATATTGCCCAGGTTGAAAATTTCTGTTAACCTAGAGTTTCTAATTTCAGGTATCTGCATTTTTGTGTGTTTTTATAATTTTCCACATAATTTTGATGTAAAATCCAGTTAAGAAGCCACTGGTCAACATCATTTTTCTCTTGGCATTGAGTTGACCATAGTCATCTCCACTCTATCCCAAAATCTAGAGAACCCCTTACTTGTGGGCTCTTTTGTAACATTCTCCCCTGTCAAAGCAGACAGTATGCACATTAACATGACTCTCCCTCTCTAATAGAGAAGGGCTAGATGGTATAAAATCTTCCTTCCAGTTTTAACTTTCTAGGACTTTATGATTTACTGGCATAGAAATGGTAAACATTCAAGCATTGCACAATTTATCCTAGCCAGATCGGTGACCTCATCCAGCTGTTTCAATGGCCCTTTCTATACTTGCGTGAACACAGCCAATAGGCCGACACCTCCAGATCTGTGACTGCAGGCCCTTACAGACCCAATGCCAACATGGCAGGCTGGAGGGAAAGTCTGAAGCAAAGACCATGGAGTGCTTCCAGGATCCATATTAAAGGCTCAGGACCATTTGCCAGGCCAATTTGTTTTAGGGATACTACAATCTCTCTGGGAGTAGATGGGTAGGTGCAGAGAGGGGGGAAATCCCCCAGGGAAGTGACTGCCTCTGGTTGTTTCTCTAGTTGTGTCCCAAAGTCTGGGCAGATACTCAAAGTCCTACTAAGTCTTAGTCCACAGACTGAATAATTAATAACAATAGATATTTAATTCTCATAACTCTGGAAATTGGGAAGTCCAAGATAAAGGAGCCAGCAGGTTTGGTGTCTAGTGAGAGCAGCTCTCTGCTGCCAAGATGATGCCTTGTTGCTGCATCCACCAGAGGGACAAATGCTGTCCTCTCGTGGCAGAAGTGACAGAAGGCAGAAATAGGTCAAATTTGGGACCAGCAGTTTGTGTAACAGCTATGTCGCTGGACTCCCATGTAGTTGACCACGGTTCGCATCCTGGACCCGGTGGCTTAAAACTCGCGCTGGGCGTGTGTGCATGTGTGCCCAAGATCCCGAGAGGAAAATGGAGAAAAAGGGATTTTGGTGTGGCCATCCCCCCCTGGGGAGTGATTTCTCACTTTCTGTCTCTTTCTGGCAAGCACATGTGCCCTATAGCAAAAACCTCTCAAAAAAAAAAAAAAAAAAAAAAAAAAAAAAAAAAAAAAAAAAAAAAAAAGCCACACCAGATCTGTGACTGCAGGCCCTTACAGACCCAATGCCAACATGGCAGGCTGGAGGGAAAGTCTGAAGCAAAGACCATGGAGTGCTTCCAGGATCCATATTAAAGGCTCAGGACCATTTGCCAGGCCAATTTGTTTTAGGGATACTACAATCTCTCTGGGAGTAGATGGGTAGGTGCAGAGAGGGGGGAAATCCCCCAGGGAAGTGACTGCCTCTGGTTGTTTCTCTAGTTGTGTCCCAAAGTCTGGGCAGATACTCAAAGTCCTACTAAGTCTTAGTCCACAGACTGAATAATTAATAACAATAGATATTTAATTCTCATAACTCTGGAAATTGGGAAGTCCAAGATAAAGGAGCCAGCAGGTTTGGTGTCTAGTGAGAGCAGCTCTCTGCTGCCAAGATGATGCCTTGTTGCTGCATCCACCAGAGGGACAAATGCTGTCCTCTCGTGGCAGAAGTGACAGAAGGCAGAAATAGGTCAAATTTGGGACCAGCAGTTTGTGTAACAGCTATGTCGCTGGACTCCCATGTAGTTGACCACGGTTCGCATCCTGGACCCGGTGGCTTAAAACTCGCGCTGGGCGTGTGTGCATGTGTGCCCAAGATCCCGAGAGGAAAATGGAGAAAAAGGGATTTTGGTGTGGCCATCCCCCCCTGGGGAGTGATTTCTCACTTTCTGTCTCTTTCTGGCAAGCACATGTGCCCTATAGCAAAAACCTCTCAAAAAAAAAAAAAAAAAAAAAAAAAAAAAAAGAAGAAGAAGAAAAGAAATAGGCCCAGTCATAAAGGTGGAGACCTGATGGTCTAATGGCTTCCTAATGGCCCAGGGTTACATTTCAACATGCATTTTGGAGAGGACACAAACATTCAAATTAAAATATGCTCAGATTTGCCTGTTCCACACAAAACTTCCAACTCTCCCTGTACTTGCAGGGATTCCCAAACTAGGCAAAATCATTGCCCTAGAGGGTACTTATAAGTGGAGGAAAATCAGGTTTTTTGTTTTGGGGTTTTTTTTCCCCTTGGTTTTCACAATGAAAGCAAACTGGAAGTTGGGCAGGGATGCTAAAAATCATACAACAGGCAAGACAGTTCTGCCCAAGAAAAAACTGTCTCACCAAAATGCCATTAGCACCTACACTGTGAAATCAGAATCACTTACAGTCTGAGCTACACAATTTAGCCCTGAATTATGGCTCTTTGTCAGGAGAATTTATTGCAGTATTGTTCAGATAGGAAAAGCCTGGAAACAACCTAAAAGACCATTGATAAGGGGTTAGTAATGAAGTATGGTATATTCACACAAAAAAATTTTCATTAGAGAGAATGAGGACGATCAATATATACTGATATAGCACAATATCCTTGATATTTTATGAATTTTAAAAAGCAAAGTACAAAAGAGTATTCTCATATGTCTCAATTGAGGGAAAGATTACCAGGACAAGAAAGGTAAAAGTGGGAGAGAGGTTTACTTTCTGCCTTTAGTACTTTTGAAATTTTACTGTGTATGTCCTTTTATTTTCCTTTTACTCTTTTTTTTAAAATTTGCTATAGGGCATATGTAATCAATGGAGAGAGAGGAAAACTGAGAACACACAGGGAGGATGGCCATGCCACAATCCCTTCTCCATTCTGCTTGTAAGAGAAAGGTAAAAGTGGGAGAGAGGTTTACTTTCTGCCTTTAGTACTTTTGAAATTTTACTGTGTATGTCCTTTTATTTTCCTTTTACTCTTTTTTTTAAAATTTGCTATAGGGCATATGTAATCAATGGAGAGAGAGGAAAACTGAGAACACACAGGGAGGATGGCCATGCCACAATCCCTTCTCCATTCTCCTTGTAAGATTTTGGGTATATATATATATATATATATATATATACATGCACCCAGCATGTTTTTTAAGCCACAAGGTTGGGACTCAAACCACATAGTCAGCCATATGGGATTCAGCCACCTTAACCACACACCACTGGTGGGCCTAAGTATGTTATTTTTTTTAATTTGAACATAATCATATTTGGCACTACTGCTGTTCTGTATGTGTTCGCTTTGTCCCCTGGAATTACATGTCCAGCTCCTTGAAGACAGAGATATTCCCCAAGGCACCTAGCACAGAGAAGGTGCTCAATATATTTCTATTGGTTTACAAATTAATGGGTTTCTGAAAGAACTCAAGCCAAGAAAATGATTTATTTGAAAAACGAAAGATAGGCTTCTACTCAGACAGAACCCACTGGGAGCCTTTTCCAATCTGGACTCATGCCTCTGTTTTTTCAGATGGTCTTCAAAGAAGATCACTGAAGTGAAGCTGAAGATTTTACCACATCATAGAAATCTGAAGTTGAAGTGGCTGAACTGGCATTTGTAATGCCCTGGATATGCTGCACCATGCAAGATACTGAGTAATTTCACCTACATTAATTCATTTGCTTCTTAACAATTCCATGAGACAAATGCTCTCATCCTCCTAACTCAGGAAAATGGGATGCTGAAGTTGTGACTTGCCCAACATCACAAAGAATGCTCATTCAGTTCTCCTACACAAAGCTATGATGCAAACAATCTAGCTTTCTTCAGAGTAACAGAACAGCAGAGATACATCCAGCTGAGCCACATCTCAGGACCTATGCTTACAAGTGTGGGGTATAGGGTAGATTAAGTCACCTCCCTGGCCTCATTTCTTTGTCAAGAAAAGAAGGAAGGAAGGGAAAGAAAAAGAAAGAGAGAAAATAAGGAGAAGAAACAATGCTTACCTATAAAGGTGACTGAGAATAAAATGTAATGATATACTGTATCTAAGGCAATAAGCTTTGAACTGACTAATAGTAAAATCTCAATAAATGTACATTTCCTTTATCTCTTCTTCCTGCTTTCATACTACCAGAGTTGCCCTTCAAAATCCAATTTAAAAGATGGCATTCTCTATTCAACTGTATTTACTCTGAAAGTTTCCAGGATTATTTCTTGTTCTGCAAAATTAAAGATAATGATAACCCTCTCCATTTTTAAAAAAGTTATCACAATTCAAACAAGTCCTAGTCAGCTTCCATAAGGACCATGACAGGAACACCTGTTTATTCTGGAGAACCAGAAAGTACAGTGGCTAACAAGACAGGTCTGACTTGCTCCCACAAGTGTGGAGAATATATACACAACTGCTTTTGATCATGGTATTAACAGTGATAAAACAACATTGAAACAAAAGTTTTTCCTAAACATTAATCATTTTAATTGTCCAAGTGGGAAGCACAATTTTGGTATGAAATGTGTGTGTTATTATCCATGCCTTTAACTTCAAAGGCTAGAAGTCTGAGATGAAGGTCCCAACAAGTTTAGTGTCTGGTGAGGACTTATCTTTAACTAAATTTAAATATATGGAGGGAATGATGTCAGGAAGATGCAGAATAAGAGGTCCCCTACATACATTTCCATATAGCATGAAAAATTGGGCAACTATTCAGGGACAAAGATTTTCTGTCAGATTTTTAGGATACAGGTAGGAGGTTGTATGACAAACAAGGACCCTTTTAAGGAGGGAGTCCCATGCCCAGGTGACAGGTTTACTGGCCACAGTCCTGACTACAAACCCAGAATACCCCATTCCCCTGTTGACGTGGCTACAGTCCAATTTGTCCTTAATATTGCCACCAGCACCATTCACCAAGGAACCCAAGAGAAACAGGAGGGAGTGGGATAATATATTTAAAGTGCTGAAAGTAAAAAACAAAAACAAAAACAAAACAAAACAAAAAACCCTGCCAACAATACTATACCTGGCAAAGCTATCCTTCAGAACTCAAGACAGATAAAAACTTCCTCAGACAAACAAAAGCTAAGGGAGTTCATCACCACCAGATATGTCCTACAAAAATATTAAATGGAGTTCTTCAGGCTGAAGTAAATGGATTCTATGTAACCAATGAAAACATAAGAAAGTATAAAACTCACTAGTAAAGGTAAATATATAATCGACTCAGAACTCTTTCATACCATGATAGTGGTACATAAATTACTTTAACCCTACTATAAAGACTAATAGGGGCCAGCAGGTGGCATGGTGGTTAAAGGCACTGGACTCCCACATGGCTGACCATGGTTCAAGTCTCGGAACTGGTGGCTTGCTTTCTCACTTCCTCTCTCTCTGTCTCTCTCTGATCAAACTGGAAAATAATAATGATAATAATAAAAGTTAAATAAAATACTTCTTAAAAAAAAAACTAATAAAGATAAGTACAGAAGTTAATATAGGGTCCTGCAGGTGGAGTGGTAGTTAAGGTGCTGAACTCCCACATGGCTGACCATAGTTTGAGTCTTGGATCTGCCCGCTTGAAAGTTACACCAGGTATATGTGAATGCATGCTCAAAATCATGAGATTTATTGTACTCATACCAAAGTTAGAGAACACTATAAAAACAGAAAACTGCAGATCAATATTCCTGGTGAGCATAGATGCAAAACTTAATGAAATATTAGCCAACCAAATTCAAGAACATATTAAAAGGATTATACAGCATAATGAAGTTTGTTTTTTCCCCAGGATTAAAAAAAATGGCTCAAAATATGCAAATCAACATATGTGATACATCACATTAACAAAATGAAGGATAAAAAATATATGATCATCTCAATAGATGTAGAACAAACATTTGACAAAATTCAACATCCTTTCATGATAAAAACTCTTGACAAATTAGATATACATGAAATGTACCTCAATATAATAAAGATTATATACAAAAAGCCCATAGCTAACATCAAACTTAAGGGTGAAAGGATGGAAGTTTTTCTCTAAGGTCAGGGGCAAGAAAGGATGTCCAATCTCATCACTTCTATTCAATACGGTATTGTAAGTCCTATTCAAAACAATTGGGCAAGAAAAAAATAAGTAAACCCAAATCAGAAAGGAAAACTTAAATTATCTGTTTGCAGATGACATAATTTTATATATAGAAAAGCCTAGAGATTCCACAAAGAAAAGCTGTTAGAAATAAATTAATTCAGTGAAGATGAGATACAAAATCAATACAAATATCAGTTGTATATGCATACAGTAACAATAAATTCTTCAAAAGATAAATGAAGAAATCAGTCTCACTTACAGTAGCTATAAAAAATAAAATACTTAGAATAAATTAAACTAAGATAAAATATCTGTTCACTGACTAGTATAAGATATTAATGAAAGAAAATTTTTAAAGATCCAAATAAATAGTAAGATATCTCATGTTCATGGACTGGAAAAATCAATACTGTTAAAATATCCATGCTACACAAAGTTATTTACAGATTCAGTGTAATCCCTATCAAAATTTCTAAGGCATTTTCTATAAAAACACAAAAGGCAATCTAAAATTTGCATAAAACCATAAAAGACCCCAGACAGCCAAAGTAATCTTGAAAAAGAACAACAAAGTTAGAGGTATCACTCTACCTGATGTTAATATATTCTTCAAAGCTATAGTAATGTAACTACTATGGTATTGGCATAAAAACAGACATATAAATTACATAATAGAGAGTCCAAAAATAAACTCAGGCATATAGAGTCAACTACACTCAAATACATTCAACTATACAGTCAAATTCATTGACAAGTGTGCCAAAAATACACAATGAGAAAAGTCTCTTAATAAGTGGTTCTAGGAAAACTGGATATCCACATACAAACAAAAAATGAAATTGAATCCTTATCTTACACTGTGATTTTCCTTTACAAAATAAAAATAAAATAGAAGTATCATAAGATCAGCACAAAAATTATCTCAAACTGGATTTTAAAAACTTAACTGTAGGGGCCAATAGGTGGCATGGTAGTTAAGGTACCAAACTCTCACATAACCAACTGTAGTTCAAGTCCCAGACCTTGAAATCAGGTTGAGAATGTGTGCATCCATGCCCAAAAATCCCAAGAGGAAAATGGGAGAGAAAGAATTGCAGCATCCCCCAACCTCACCCTGGGGTGATTTCTTACTTTCTCCTCTCTGTCTCTCTCGAGTGAGTACATGCACCCTATGGCAAAACCTAAAAACAAAAACAAAATAAAACTTAACTGTAGAAAATTAAAATCCTAGAAGAAAGGGACAAGTTCCTTGATAGTGGTCTTGGCAATGATTTTTGGATATGACACTAAAAGCACAAGCAACAAAAGCAAAAATAAACAAGTGGGACTACATCAAACTAAAAAGCTTCTGCACATCAAAGGAAATGATCAACAAAATGAAAAGGCAACTTATGGAATGAGAGAAAATATTTACAAATTGTATCTCTTAAAATCCAAAATATATAAGTAACTCAAATAAACTCAATAGTGAAAGAGGAAAAGTTAAAAATGGGGACAGGATCTTTTTCTTTTTTTTTTTTTTTTTTGGAGAGGTTTTCGCTATAGGGCACGTGCGCTCGCCAGACAGACAGAGAGAGAGACATAGAGACAGAAAGCGAGAAATCGCCCCCCCCAGGGGGGGATGGTCACGCCGCAATCCCTTCTCCTCCATTCTCCTCTCGGGATCTTGGGCGCACACGCAACCAGCGTGAGGTTTAAGCCACCGGGTCCGGGAGGCGAACCACGGTCTACTACGTGGGAGTCCAGCGACATAGCCATTACGCTAACTGCTGGTTCCCAAAAATGGGGAAAGGATCTTAATAGACATTTTTCCAAAGACGACATACAAATGACCACCAGGTATATGAAAATGTAATCAGCATCATTAATTATCAAGGAAATGTAAATCAAGTCTACAGTGAGCTCTCATGCGACACCTGTTAAAAGGGCTACTATTGAAAAGGCAAAAGACAAGTGTTGCCAAGGGTGTGGAGAAAAATAAACTGTACATTCGTAGTGGGATGTAAATTTAGAAGTATACAAAACAGTTTGGATCCAGTGATTTGCCTTCTGGGTATAGATCCAAAGGAAATGAAATCAGTATGTCAAAGAGAGCTGCACTGCCATGTTTATTGCAGCATTATTCACAACAGTCAAGATATGGAAACAATTCAAGCATCTGTCAACAGATGAATAAACAAATATACAATGGACTATTATTCAGCCATATAAAAGAAGGAAATACTATTTGTAACAATGCAGATGAACCTGGATGATATTATGTATAGTGAAATTAGCCAGGCACAGGAAGACACATACTGCATCTCATTCACATGTGAAATCTGAAAAAGTAAATGTCATAGAAACAAAGAGTATAGTGGTGGCTGCCAGAGGCTTGGAGGTTAGGGAGGAGAACAAGGGGTGCAGAAAAACGGTTGGTCAAATTGTACAAACTTTCAGTTTTAAGAGAAATAAGTTTTAAGAATCTGATGTATAGTACAGTGATTATACTTAATAATACTATACTATATACTTGAGATTTGCTAAGGGAGTAGATCTTAAGTGTTTGACCAAAAAGAAAAAAAAAAAATGGAGGGACCAGCAGTAAGCATAATGGCCATAATGGCTATGTTGCCGGACTCCCATGTAATCAACTGCAGTTCAAGTCCTGGACCTGGCAGTTTAAACTCACGCCGGGCACATGTGTGTGCGTGCCCAAGATCCCAAGAGGAGAATGGAGGAGAAGCGATTGCAGTGTGGCCATCCCCCCAGGGGGTGATTTCTCGCTTTCTATCTCTGTCTCTCTCTGTCTTTCTGGCGAGCGTATGCGCCCTATAGCAAAAATCTCTCCGGAAAAAAAAAAGAAAAGAAAAGAAAAATGGCAACAATGTGAGGTGACAGATGTGTTAATTAGCTTGACTGTGGTAATCATCTCAAAATGTATACTTATATAAACTCATCATGTTGTATACCTTAAACTTAAACATACTATTTTTGTTGATTACATCTTGGTTAGCTAAAGGGTGGCACAGGAGGTAGCATATGATCTGCAGTGCTGAAAGCCACATGGTAAGCTATATGTTCAAATCCCAAGTACAGGTGAAACACACCAGGTATGTGTGCCCAAGATCCTGACTAGCTGAGGGAGGAGGGGAGATTGCAGCATGACAAGACCAAGCTCCTCTCAAGTGTACCCTCCCACACACAACATCTCTCTGTCACACTTTCTCTCTCATGAAAGAAAGAAAATTAGTAAACTTTCTAAAAAATAAAATAAAATCAGGGCCAGCAAGTGGAGTGGTGGTTAAGCTGCTGGTTTCCCACCTGACCCATTGTAGTTCTAGGTCTGAACCTGGCAGCCAGTAAATCACACTGGGAGAACGTGAATATATGTGCCCAAAATTTCAGGAGAATGGAGGAAAAGGGATTACAGCATGGCCATTCTCCCTTGGGGGTGATTTCCCACCTCTCTCTGTCTCTCTCCAGCAAGTTCATGTGCCCTGTGGCAAAAACATTTTTAAAAATTAAAAAATAATGGGACCAGCAGTTAGCATAATGGCTATGTCACTGAACTCCCATGTAGCCGACTGCGGTTCGAGTCCCGGACCTGGTGGTTTAAACTCATGCCGGGTATGTGTGCGTGCATGCCCAAGATCTTGAGAGGAGAATGGAGGAGAAGGGATTGTGGCGTGGCCATCACCACTGGAGGATGATTTCTTGCTTTCTATCTCTCTGTCCCTCTCTGTCTTTCTGGCGGGCACACGCATCCTATAGCAAAAACCTCTCCAAAAATAATAATAATAATTTTAAAATAGTAAAACAAAGCAAGGAAAAAAATAAGAAAAACAAATGAACAGAAGGCTTCTAGTTGTGCCTTCTGAATCTCCACGCATCCCCACCGTTCCTCCTCCTTGGACCCCAGGCTGATTGTCTGGGACTTTAAGGCACACTCCTAACCCACCCCACCCTCAATCTGGATCAAGCCGGCCAGCAGTTACAGACACAAGGCGGACTGAGGCTACAGGCCCAACCCTTCTGAATCTCCACGCATCCCCAATGTTAGTCCTCCTTGGACCCCAGGTTGGTTGTCTGGGACTTTAAGGCGCACTCCCACCCAACCCCATCTGCAATCCGGATCTAGCCGGCCAGCAGTTCCGGACACCAGTTGGACTGAGGCTGCAGGCCCAAACCTTCCCAATCTCCAAGCTGCCCCACCATTCCTCCTCCTTGGACCCCAGGTTGGTTGTCTGGGACTTTAAGGCATACTCCCACCCCACCCAACCCCACCCGCAATCTGGATCCAGTTGGACAGCAGTTCTGGACACCAGGCGGACTGAGGCTGCAGGCCCAACCCTTCTGAATCTCCACGCATCCCCACCGTTCTTCCTCCTTGGACCCCAGGTTGGTTGTCTGGTTGTCTGGGACTTTAAGGCGCACTCCCACCCCACCCCACACGCAATCTTAATCAAGCCGGCCAGCAGTCCCGGACTCCAGGCAGATTGAGGCTGCAGGCCCAAACCTTTCCAACCTCCCCGCATCCCCAATGTTCCTACACCTTGGACCTCAGGTTGGTTGTCTGGGACTTTCAGGCGCACTCCCACCCCACCCCACCCTCAATCCGGATGGAGCCGGCCAGCCATTCCGGACACCAGGCGGACTGAGGCTGCAGGTCCGAACCTCCCCAATCCCCACACATCCCCACCATTCCTCCTCATTGGACCCCAGATTGGTTGTCTGGTTATCTGGGACTTTAAGGAGCACTCCCACCCCACCCCATCCGCAATCCGGATGAAGCCAGCCAGCAGTTCAAGACACCAGGTGGACTGAGGCTGCAGGACCCACCCTTCCAAATCTCCACGCATCCCCACCTTTCATCCTCCTTTGACCCCAGGTTGGTTGTCTGGGACTCTAAGGGCACTCCCACCCCAACCCACCTGCAATCCGTATCAAACCAGCCAGCAGTTCCGGACGCCAGGCGGACTGAGGCTGCAGGCCCCACCCTTACAAATCTCCAAGCATCCCCACCTTTCATCCTCCTTTGACCCCAGGTTGGTTGTCTGGGACTCTAAGGGCACTCCCACCCCACCCCACCTGCAATCCGGATGAAGCAAGCCAGCAATTCAGGACACCAGGCAGACTGAGGCTGCAGGCCCCACCCTTACAAATCTCCAAGCATCCCCACCTTTCATCCTCCTTTGACCCCAGGTTGGTTGTCTGGGACTCTTAGGTGTACTCCCACCCCTCCCCTCCCACAATCCAGATCGAGCCGGTCAGCAGTTCCGGACACCAGGTGGACTGAGGTTGCATGCCTGACCCTTCTGAAAATCCACGCATCCCCACTGTTCCTCCTCCTTGAACCCCAGGTTGGTTGTCTGGGACTTTAAGGCACACTCCCAACCCTCCCCACCCGCAATCCGGATGGAGCCGGCCAGCAGTTCCGGACACCAGGCGGACTGAGGCTGCAGGCCCGACCCTTCTGAATCTCCACGCATCCCCACCGGTCCTCTTCCTTGGACCCCAGGTTGGCAGTCTGGGACTTTAAGGCACACTCCCAACCCTCCCCACCCGCAATCCGGATGGAGCCGGCCAGCAGTTCCGGACACCAGGCGGACTGAGGCTGCAGGCCCGACCCTTCTGAATCTCCACGCATCCCCACCGGTCCTCTTCCTTGGACCCCAGGTTGGCAGTCTGGGACTTTAAGGCACACTCCCAACCCTCCCCACCCGCAATCCGGATGGAGCCGGCCAGCAGTTCCGGACACCAGGCGGACTGAGGCTGCAGGCCCGACCCTTCTGAATCTCCACGCATCCCCACCGGTCCTCTTCCTTGGACCCCAGGTTGGCAGTCTGGGACTTTAAGGCACACTCCCAACCCTCCCCACCCGCAATCCGGATGGAGCCGGCCAGCAGTTCCGGACACCAGGCGGACTGAGGCTGCAGGCCCGACCCTTCTGAATCTCCACGCATCCCCACCGGTCCTCTTCCTTGGACCCCAGGTTGGCAGTCTGGGACTTTAAGGCACACTCCCAACCCTCCCCACCCGCAATCCGGATGGAGCCGGCCAGCAGTTCCGGACACCAGGCGGACTGAGGCTGCAGGCCCGACCCTTCTGAATCTCCACACATCCCCACCCTTCATCCTCCTTTGACCCCAGGTTGGTTGTCTGGGACTCTAAGTGGCACTCCCACCCTACCCCAACCACAATCCGGATCGAACCTGCCAGCAGTTCCGGACACCAGAGGGAGTGAGGCTGCAGGCCCCACCCTTCCGAATCTCCACACATCCCCACCGTTCCTCCTTGGACCACAGGTTGGTTGTCTGGGACATTAAGGTGCACTCCCAGCCCACCCCACCCACAATCCGGATTGAGCTGTCCAGCAGTTCAGGACAGCAGGAGGACTGAGGTTGCAGGCCAGATCCTTCTGAATCTCAACGTTTCCCCACCGTTCGTCCTCCTTGGACCCCGGGTTGGTGGTATGGGACTTTAACGGGCACTCCCACCCCACCCCATCCGTTTTCCGGATGTGCCGGCCAGCAGTTCCGGACACCAGGCGGACTGAGGCTGCATGCCAGTCTCTTCTGAATCTCCATGCATCCCCACCGTTCCTCCTCCTTGGACCCCAGGTTGGTTGTCTGGTTGTCTGGGACTTTAAGGCGCACTCCCACCCCACCCCATCCACTATCCCGATCGAGCCGGCCAGCAGTTCCGGACACCAGGCGCACTGAACCTGCAGCCCCAACCCTTCTGAAACTCCACGCATCCCCACCGTTCCTCCTCCTTGGACCCTAGGTTGGATGTCTGGGACTCTAAGGCGCACTCCCACCCCACCCCTCTGCAATCCGGATCGAGCCGGCCAGCAGTTCCAGACACCAGGCGGACTGAGGCTACAGGCCCGACCAACCTGGTTCTGTCACTCATCTTCAGACCTTTTTCCACTAGCCGTTGGCCTCTTTGAATTTTGGTGATTTGAATAGCGCACGGCGCGCAACACGCGCTGCGCAATTTCCTTCTTTCGTTTTGTTTTTCGCTGCTCTTCGGGTGTTGCTTATTAGGTCAGTTGAAGGCTCAGCACTCCTTAGAAACAGCAAGGACTTTGGGCCATCCAGGGTTAGTGACAACAGTTAATGGTAATTGTGAGCATCAGGTAGGCCAACCATAAGAGAAATCGTCAATTTTCTAAGCCTGTACAACTTTTAACAATCAGAGATACCGTAAATAAGTTAGGAAGAAACATATAGATTACCTGATGACAAGGAACAATCACACAGGCTCAAGAAATATGAGCAACCAGAAGGCCTCTTCCTCAAGGGAAATCATCAAGCCTACATCACCCACAGTCAATTCAATGGACGTTGTGGACATGTCTGATAAGGAATTCAGAATATTTGTAGTGACTAAACTAACTGAGATGGAAGAGAAAAGAGACAAGGAACTCCAGGAGATGAGGAAGTCCTTTAATGACTTGAAAGAAGAAATGGATACCTTAAACAAGAACCAGATGGAACTTTTAGGATTGAAGAATGTGATACAGGAAATCAAAACCTCCCTTGAAAGTATTAAAAGTAGGTTATACCAGGCAGAAGATCGAATCTCTAACATAGAAGACAAAACATCTGAACTAGAAAAAAGTATCAAGAAGACTGAGAAAACAACCATGAAAAATGAGGATAATATACAAGGAATACTGGATAACATCAAGCGCCCCAACATCCGAATAATTGGTATTCCAGAAGAGGAAGAAAATAATAAGGGCCTAGATGATTTATTCCATGAGATCCTGGAAGAAAACTTTCCAAATCTAGAAAGGCATTCAAATATCCAG
>NW_006159901.1:1541337-1557654 GCF_000334495.1 Tupaia belangeri chinensis | reverse complement strand
GAACAATATGGAGGTTCCTCAAAGATCTACAAATAGAACTGCCATTTGATCTAGCAATCCCACTTCTGGGTATTTACCCAAAAGTCAGGAGAATGGTCAGTCAGAAAAGTGCTTACACTTCAATGTTTATTGCAGCATTATCACAATTGCCAAGACATGGAACCAACCTAAATGTCCACAAACTGATGAATGGATTGGAAAAGTTTGGTATATATACTCTATGGAATATTACTCAGCCATAAAAAATAACAAGACCCTGGCATTTGATAGAAAGTCAGATATGGAGGAGGATCTATTGCTGAGTGAAGTAAGCCAGGCTATGAAAGAAAGATATTGTATGTATCCACTCAATATATACCGACTATCCGCACTCTATGATAGAGAGCAAAAAATTGGAGGACATAAAAGCAGTGAAGGTACTTAATGAGAATAGGACAGTGTGGAATGGGGGAAGTGAAGAGAAGAGGATAGAGAAAGATAGCAAGTGAACAATAGAGAGGCAGGACGTTAGTGAGAAACAGATATGGCTTATTAACTGTTGATGATGACATGTATAGTATTCTCAACTGGATTGGTATGAGAAGTATTTCATGATGGGTAAAGTCTTTTTACAAGCAAAATGAGAAATAGCGATTGACTGTTTTAAAAAAATAATTAGAATAATAATAATAATGATTGGGGAAAACATAGAAAAGATATTGAATGTTGAAGTGGGGAGATTAATGTCTCTGTATTGACTGACATGCATGGCATTCCCTTTTGAAAAAGCAATGTAATACACTGTAAAGCTATATGTAATCCAATGTAATATAAAGAAGATTATGATGATAATAAAAAATTTTTAAAAAGGAAAAAGAAATTTGGACTTCCCAAAACAAACAAACAAAATAAAGAATGCTTCTAGTTGTACTAAAGTTCTAGACATTATTAGAATATATCTCCTATCTTTTCTTATATTTGCAAAGATTAATTTAATCACAAAATCCTAAAATGGGATTTTTTGAAAGAGTCTAGTAAGACCACAGAGCTCAAACATTCTTCTGCCTTTAAAAAAGAAAAAAAGGGGAAAAAATTACCTTGGATA
This sequence comes from Tupaia belangeri chinensis, assembly GCF_000334495.1. NCBI lineage: Eukaryota > Metazoa > Chordata > Mammalia > Scandentia > Tupaiidae > Tupaia > Tupaia belangeri. The sequence continues at coordinate 1,556,570 of NW_006159901.1, read as the reverse complement.
TCCAGACTTAAGTCATTCTAAATGATAGAACTGAGTGCTTTTTCATTGCCCATAATAAGTTCTCAGAAGCAGACATCTCTATATCTCCCCCTCTATCATCCAATGCAGTTTCTCAACTCGGGTTTCATAAATGTCCATGGCCATATCCTACTCCTCAGACGTTCAAATTTCATTGATTGCTGGTGGGACTCTGGGAATTGGTAATTTTTTAGCCTCCTCAAGTGATTATAATGTGCAGTCAGGGTTGAGAACCACTGATCTATCCCTAATATTTTTTAACATCTTTATTGAGATATAATTCATGTACCATACAATTCATCCACTTAACGTGTACACCTCAATGGTTTTCATTATGTTCATATGGTTGTAAAACCATCACCACAGTCTAATTTTAGAATATTTCCACCGCCCCTAAATGAAACCTATACCAATTACTAGGCTCACCATTCCCCACCCTACCCTCAGACCCAGCCTTAGGCCATTACTATTCTAGTTTCTGCCTCTGTAGATGGTATTTCTCTATGTACCTCACATGAGTGCAATTACACAATATGTCCTTTGACATTTGGTTTATTTCAGTTAAATAATGTTTTCGAATTTCATCCATGTTATAGCATATAGAGCAAGCATGTGAGCATGCATGCCCAAAATCCTCAGAGGAGAATGAAGGAGAAGGGATTTTAGCATGGCTAACGCCCATGGGGAGTGGAGATTATTTCTCACTTTCCCTCTCTCTGTCTCTCTTTGACTGTCTCCAGAGAGCATGCACGTCCCATGGTAAAAACCTTTTAAAAATCTGTTTTTATAAGTAATATAAGACATGTAGCAACCATTTGAAAGCATTTCTCAGGAAGAGAATGCCAACACTCACCCTTCTCTTCGGCAGCTTACTCTTTTTTTAGAATTATTTTATTTAACTTTATTTATTTGTTTGTTTGTTTATTTATTTATTTATTTAAATTTGGCCAGAAAGGCAGAGAGAAAGAGAGAGAGAGAGAAAGTGATAAAGCAAGCCTGCCAGGTCCAGGGCTCAAACAGCAGTTTGCCGTGTAGGAGTCCAGCACCCTTAACCATCATGCCACCTACCAGCCCCTCAGCAGCTTCCTTTTTTTTGGGGGGGGGGGAGGTTTTTGCTATAGGGTGCGTGCGCTCACCAGACAGCCGGAGAGAGACAGACAGACAGAAAGAGAGAAATCACCCCCAAGGGGGGATGGCCATGCCGCAATCCCTTCTCCTCCATTCTCCTCTCGGGATCTTGGGCACACGCACACACACACACACACGCGCCCTGTGTGAATTTTAAGTCACCGGGTCTGGGACGCGAACCACGGTGGACTACAGGGGAGGCCAGTGACATAGCTATTACGCTAACTGCTGGTCCCCTCTCAGGGGCTTCCTTTAACCACACTTCCACTGTGAAGTGCATAACTGAACACGGAAGCATCTTGGTGGAACTGAAATGTCTAATTGCTTTGCTCAGCCTTGCGTCCTTGACACCCATAACAATGATCCTACCACATTTCTTTTTTAAACTAGGATGTGACTTCACCTAATCAGCTTATTATTTATTCTGACTCACAGCAGTATTCTCCCACACAACAGCCTAGCACAGAACATTATAAAAGTATTCAGACTTCCAAATCAATTACTTCAGAAGCAACAGCAGCAGCACCATTACTTCCAACAACTCTCTTTCACCCTCCTATCAAGACTTTATGATGAGTTCCTAGGTTAGTCATTGCTTCTCCTTACAAAATCAAATTAATGTTGTTTCTCTGTGGAAATTACAAACAAAGGCTCCACCATAAAAACTAATTATCATGTTTGAGCACTTACTCAGTATCAAGCACTGTGCTAAATACTTGACATCCTGTACATTAGCTCATTGTATCCCAATCGCCACCTTGCAAGGTAAGTTTTGCCGTCCCTATGTTACAGATAAGAATACTGAAATTTGAAGCATTTAAGGAACAATGGGTAAGGTAACAGACACAGGATTCCCACCCAGATCAATCTGCCTCTATATTATACATCTTCCATTTATATAATCATGGAATTATTCTACCAAGAAGTGTGCATATTGTGCCAGGAGCTATGCCAGGCCTGAGAGATACAGAATTAGACAACGCAAAGCTACCCCATCTCTGTGGGGTTTACCATGCAGTGGAGGACAACATTTTAAATACGTTGCTATATAGCTATATAATTCCATTCCATGACAAGTTCTATGAAGGAAAATTGGACTATGCTTTGAACAAGAGCATAACCTGGCTTGGTGGGGGTCTCAGGGAGAGACGTGGCAATGACTCCCTGAGGAAGCAGCATTTGAACTCTGTGAAAAGCTTAGTCCTTCATGAAGCAATTCTGGAAGTCAGGAGCAATAGGAGAGACGTATTTTCCAAGGCAGAGGCTTACCTGGCTGAGTGGCCCCTGAGATAACACTGGGTGAGCGGGCACCTGGTTCGCCACTTTGCCCTCGTGGCCTTTCTTTGGTCCCTAGTTGCCTGCCTCCAGGATGTCTCCTGCACTTGTCCTTATTTCACTTCATGCCACGTGCTTGGCTATTTCTTCAGCTTACCAGAGCGCATCAGCACCATCTTCTCAATGATCCACAGCCGCAGAAATTCCCACTGAAACCAACACCCATTCAGAAAAGAGAATATGGCCCAAATGATTAAGAAACATGTTACACTCTATTTGGCAGGTTTGATTCCAAAAGATTTAGAGAATATTATTCCCGGGGGATTTGGGAGTGGGGGAGAACAAGCCTACTTTTATGCAGACACCAAAATTGCTGCAACATTACAACTCTGAATCGAAGGCGGTGAACTGGGTGGTGAGCCTTGGTTTTGCTGCCATCTGCTGCTCTGGGCTGGGAGCGCACTGCGACTCCCTCAGGCCTAGCACAGAGCCAAAAGCAAGAGGAAACGATGAAGAGCAGGTCTCAGCTAATGCAGGTGTCTATGAAGAGGGTGGCGTCTGTCCTGGGCTGAGTGGGTTGTTCCCACTGGAAGGTGATTGGGCCTGGGGTCCAGAGTTTTTGAGAGTCAAGTTCCCCTGTGTGGTGATTGGGAAGAAGCACTGATCGAATGACAAAAGAGAACTGAATGTGGTATTTTTGCTCATCCTATCGACCTACTTAAATGCCCTCTTCTGAAATGAACTCATCCACCCTACTCTTGGGATCAAATCCACCCCTGTCTTGGCCTGACCCTGATTTGAATCATCTCCAGACTGTCTCTGACACTCCAGTCCACCCACACTGTGAAACATGTCTGCTCCACCCATTTCTCTCGATCTTCAGCTTTTGCCTATAATGTTCCCAAGGCCTGGGAAATGGTCAGTGATACCTGCTCAGCCTCTTCTGTCTCACTCTGACCTAATGGAGATCTCAGCTTATAGGTTACATTTCCTGGGAAGTTTCCAACCCTTCCTGCCCTTCTACATCCTCTCCCACATGCTCCCCTCTATATATATATGTTCCTAATTTAGGACTAACTGTACTCATATCGAAGAAAGGATACACGCAGAGGTAAGTAGAACAGAACAGAAAGCCAGAAATAGACCCAAATAAATGTGGTCAGCTGATTTTTAACAACAAAAAAAAAAAAAAAAAAAAGCAGGGCCAGTTGGTGGCGTGGTGATTAGGCTGCTGGACTCCCAACAAGACTGACTTCAAGTCCTAGACTTGTCATCTAGCTTTCTCACTTTCTCTCTCTCTCTCTCACTGTCTCTCTGGTGAGTGTCTGTATCAAATTGAAAATGGTAATAATGATAAATAAAATAAAATAAATTTCTTTAACAAAAAGAAAAAAGTGGGCCAGCAGATGGCATAGTAGTTATGTTGCTGGACTCTCACATGGCTGACCGCAGTTCAAGTTCCAGACCTAGGGCCTTGGAAATTACTCTGGGGTACCTGTGTATCCATGCCCAAGATCCCAGGAGGAGAATGGAGGAGAAGGGATTGTGGCATGGCCATCCCTTCGGGAGGTGATCTGGGTGATTTCTCATTTTCCCTCTCACTGTCTCTGTCTCTCTCTTCAGCGTGCACACATGCCCTGTGGTAAAACCTAAAAAAAAAAAAAAAAAAGAAAAAGAAAAAAGAAAAGAAAAGAAACTTGATGAAGAGATGTTAGTCTTTTTAACAAATGGTGCTGGGTGGGACAGATGGTTGTGCAGTGGTAAACACAATGTTCTGCAAGGCTGACCCACTGACCCACATGGGAAGGTTCCAGGTTCAACCCAGAGCCTTCCGTGAGCATTCTGGGCATGCATATGCCCATGATTTGGGGCTGGCTGAAATTTGGGATAGATCACAGTGTCAAGACTCTGTTGGGGGTGCTATCTCTCTCTACATTTTTTCTCTGTCTCTTTTTTTCTCTCTCTCTTTGTCTCTCAGTATCTCACACTCCTGGAAGAAATAAACTGCTTTAAAAATTATGCTAAAACAATTGGACATCCATATGCAAAAAAATGCCTTAATCCACACCTTGTACTACAAACAAATATTAACTCAAAATAGATAATAGATCTATATATAAAACCTAGAACTGTAAAACATTTAGAAGTAAGTCTAGGGGAAAAAAACCTTTTTCCTTTAATTAGATTAAAAAATTCTTAGTTATAACATCAAAAGTACAATCAGTAAGGGAAAAAATATTGATAAGTAGGAGTTTCTTGAAATTTTACATGCTTGCTCTGTGAAAGACACAGCTAGAGAACACCAGACATAGACTGGGAAAAATAACTGTAAATTGCACATCTGACAAAGGACTTGTTTTTAGAATATATAAGAACTCTCAAAATCCAACAATAAATGTCAGTAAATCCATTTGGTGTTTTGTCTGTTTGTTTGTTTTTTCCCTATAGGGTACATGCATTCACGGGAGAGACAGAACAGAGAGACAGAAAGTGAGAAATCATCCCTCGGGGGAGATGGCCATGCCACAACCTCTCCATTCTCTTCTCAGGTTTTGGGCATGCATGCACACATGCCCAGTGTGAATTTAGATTGCCAGGTCTGGACTCGAACCACCATCAACTATGTAGGACTCCAGCGACGTAACCATTACACTATCTGCTGGTCGTAATCCATTTGTGTTTTGTTTTGTTTTGTTTTGTAGCTTGGCAGAAGAGTGCATGTCCTTGCTAAAGAAAAACAGGATGAAGGGAAAGTGAGAAGACACCTCCCCATGGGGCATGATCATGCCACAATCTCTTCTTCTCCAACATCTTTCTCCTTATGGAATTCTGGACATGTATGCACATGTACCCAATTGTGTTACTCAAGTCACCAGGCCAAGGACTGGATCCTTGTGGCCAGCCACCTCAACCATTAGGCAATGGGCAGAGACTCAGTTGTCTGTTTTGTTTTGTTTTGTTTTGTTTTTTTTAATGAGATTTTTTGCCATAGGACATGTGTGCTTACCAGAGAGAGAGAGACAGAGATAGTGAGAGGGAAAATGATCATACATTGATGATAGGAATGCAAACTGGTATAGCACTATAAACGTGTTTGTTTTTAATGTTGGTTTTATCATTAAATAGTTTCTTTAAAGCTAAATATAGTATACACTTACCAAATAACCCAACAATCTCACTCCTGGATAATCATCCAAATGAAACTAAAGCCTTCATTCACACACACAAAATAATATGCAAATATTTATAGAAGCTTTATGCATAATTTCCAAAAACAATTCAAAACAATGGAATGGCCCTCAATTTGAGAATGGATAAACAAACTGTTGTATATCCATTCAAAGGAACACTACTAAGCAACAAAAAAAGAAGAAATCATCAATACACGCAACAACACGGATGAACCTCAAATGCATCATGCTAAGAGCGGCCAGATTCAAATAGCTACATTCTAGATGGCTCCATTTACATACCCTTCTGGAAAAGACACACTGTAGGATCAGAGAGAAGCTCAGTGGTTATTAGGCACTGGGAAGAGGAAGGGCTTGACTACGAAGAGGTTGGAGGAGGACATTTTTTGGAGGAATGATGGGATTATTCTATATTGTGATTTCGGTGGTGCTTACACAACTCCATACATTTGCAGACTCATAGAGCTGTACACCAAAAAGAGAAAAGTTTATTGTACCTGGATTTGAAAAATAAATTTAAAGATAGAAGAATACTGATCACACTGAGGGCAGCCACAGGCACATATTTTACCTTGGTATGACTTGCAAAAAGAACCCCTATTCTGGTAACGCAAGTCCCTGGATGGAGGAGTCCAACCCGGCGGGGCCCCAGGATCTGTCTGAGCCCCCCGGCACTTGGAGTACTCACATCTTTCCTAAAAGAGAGGGAAGAGGCTGGGTTCTAGCCCCACTCATCTAAACTTTCTCCTCTTTCACGAAGTTCAGTGCACAGACTGCTCAGCCTTTTCCAGCCGTCTTGGCCTGGATTATAGCTAACAAGTTGCTTATCTGTTGCTCCACTATCTGTGTGATCCCCTGGGAGCTCTTCTAATCCATCGCCCCAGCCCCAGCAAACTGCTCAGAGGCTGATGCAACAACTATTTGTCAAAGGGATGAATAGATGGTCCCCAACTCCTGGAACTCATCTTGATGGGTTTCCTTTGAGAACCCCACTCACGATGATGTTTCCTTCCTATGAAGTCCTAGAGACCTGTCTAGGTCTCTTACTTGTTGCAACTGACAACAGAATCAAGGACTGCCTCTTGACATAGATATGGAGAGGTGGGTTGCTTTCCAGCTAGATTGCAGGCTCTTTTAGGAGTGGAAAATACACACAAAATTTGTATATCCTCCAGAGCCTTGGACAGTGCCATATGCATAGAAAGGAGTTTAATAAATGTTAGTGGACAGGTTGAAGAAACACAGATTTTTCTTAAAAGAATATGGAGGGGGGGAAAGGTAGGGTAAGGGACAGGAAAAGACCTTTAGACAAAATCGCCGATATAATCAAATAACTTTTATGATTGACAAGGTTTTAATTTTCATTCTTTACTAACATAAATATGTGTTTCTATGAAAGAATAGACATGAACTGAAGGATTCCTACTAAGTAGAAAAATGCAATGCTGATGAAAGTGGATGTTCCAATGCTTTTCTTTATGTTTCCATAAATATAGCTTTTGCTTTTCTGTATATTCTTATATCTCTGAAGAGAACCATGGTATTTGAAAGGAGGCCATTGTGTGGAGACACAGCTCAGTTTCCAGTTTGTTTGTTTGTTTGGAGAGGTTTTTGCTATAGGGTGGGCGCACTCACCAGAAAGAGAGAGACAGAAAGCGAGAAATCACTCCCCAGGGGGAATGGCCACACCACAATCCCTTCTCCTCTCCAGATCTTGGGCACGCACGCATATGTGCCCAGTGTGTGTTTAAACCACTGGGTCCGGGACTCGAACCACGGTCAACTACGTGGAAGTCCAGCGACATAGCCATTACGCTAACTGCTGGTCCCAGTTTCCAGTTTGTTTTTAAGGTTATCTGTGCTATAAATGGGGATAAGCTTTAACACCAGGCTTCTATTTTGCAGTAGAAGGAACATACACAAAGCATTCCAGGATCCATGGGGAAAGGAGGAAATAGCTATTGGTAGCATTTTTAAAATGGATGTTGCTAATATAGTAAGAGCACTCAAGCATTTCAGGTAGGGGGTAAATGTGCCTGCAACTCACATTCTTGTCAGTCACCCATTGATCACTAGGATTGAGCTGTCCCATCCACTATCACCCCGTGGGGCAATCAAGGTGTCATGAGAATCAGGGTTCCTATTACATCACACAGTTGACTAAGATACTAATAGAGTCAGCGATGGCCACATAGCCAGGCAGAGGACTAGAAGCAGGCAACAGAACTCAGGATCTCATTCAGGAACTTCAGGGCCTGCTGCTCAGCCCATAAATCTCTCTTCCACGGTCACAGCCAAGAAGCAGAAATGTCACTCCTTCCATGCAAGCAATTCTAGGTTTTTGAAAGTTTCCTTTACATCTTACTGACTTGTTTGTAGGCTAAATCTTGTCTGACCTGGAGCACTACAGAGGAACCTGAGTTCTAGCAAACACCACACTTTGCTTCAGCTTCAGCTAATGAACCTGATTTTAGGCAGAAAAGGGAAGACTGCCTAAGAGAGTGGTGAAGAGCGAGGCTTTGGAACAAGAGAGACCGGGGTTCTGATACTTATATCTTGTGTGACCTTGAATAAGTTACTTAACTAGTCTGAGCCTGTTTTTTCAACTGTACTACATAGATGATAGTACTTAGCTGACTGTTGTATGAGAGCTAAGTAAGATAGTATACATAGATGGCTCATTATAGGGCCAGACACATAGACCATTATCAATAAATGATCCATCTTAAAACATTTTTAATCATTCTAAAGGCAAACTGGGGAAAGGGCAGGAAATATAGCCTCAATCCCTTGGTATACATTCACTGGAAAAAAACCTATGCAGGTAACTCATGCAGGTAACTCCCCTCTGAGAAATTCACAGGAGAGACACCTGCACCAGGCCTGGCCTCAATTCCACCTGGTTTGAGCATCAGGTGAGACCTCTCAGAAGCCAGGACCAGAAGTTACCTCACCCAGAGACCCAATAGGCCAGTAACTGCCAGTTGTTTTCCCCTGAGATCTGCCCCTTGCTTTATAATTTGAACAGGCCATTTCCAACCACTTTCAAGGAAGTCACTGACTCTTAAACTGAAAAGTCCGAATCAGTTGTCTTAGGGACCAGCAGTTAGCATAATGACTAAGTCACTGGACTCCCACATACGACCGTGCTTCGCGTCCAGTACCTGGTGGCTTAACACTCAAGCCAGGCACGTGTGCAGGTGTGCCCAAGATCCCGAGAGGAGAATGGAGGAGAAGGGATTGCGGCGTGGCCTTTCCCCGGGGAGGGTGAGTTCTCGCTTTCTGTCTCTGTCTCTCTGTCTCTCTCTCTCTCTGGCAAGTGCATGCGCCCTATAGCAAAAACCTCTCAAAAAAAAAGTTGTCTTAGTCCATAGTCCATTATTGTGTTGTTAAGCAGAAATACCTGAGACTGAGTGATTTACAAACAATATAAGTTATATGGCTTACGATTCTGGTGGCGCGGAAGTCCAAAGACAGGGGCTCATCAGGACACCGTCTGGCGTGCTCTCTCAGCAGCCCGAAGAAGCCAGAGGATGGGCACGTGCAAAACGGAATTCCTGCTTCCTCTGCGCCAAGGCCTCCAGCCAATGGGATAGTGCCCTCCCATTAGGCCCCGCCTCTTAAAGGAGGCTCACACCTCATCCCAAAACCGTTATACTGGGGCCCAAACTGAATGTGAACCTTTTTTTTTTAAAGAGGTTTTTGCTATAGGGCTTGTGCCCTCAACAGAGAGACAAAAAGCGAGGAATCACGCTCTAGGGAGGATAGCCATGCCTCAATCCCTTCTCCTCCACTTCCTTGGAATCTTGGGCACGCACACACATGTGCCCAGTGTGAGTTTAAGCCACGGGGTCCAGGACTTGAATCGTGGTCGACTACATGGGAGTCCAGCGACACAGCCATTACGCCAACTGCTGGTCCCTGAACGTGAACCTTTAGGGGACAAATAATTATCCAAACCATAGCATTCCTCTGTGGTAGAGTTGGCCCCTCATAGCTATGGGAAAGAGAGTCATCTCATCTTTGCCTTCCCGCACACCTCAGTTCTCTTCTGAATTTTTTTTAATTCTTTGCAGTATGTTGTCATGTTTGCTTCAGACAGCCTGAGCCCCTGGATACCTCCTCTTCTCTTTAGAGACACTTGACTGATTCCTGGCCCACCACGGGGCTCCTTTCCCAGAGGTTTGAGAGTGTATTTAGACATTGCCTCTGAGATAATACAGCAGTGATTAAGAACCTAAGCACTAGAATTAAATCCCAGCTGCAGTGCTTTGGTCAAGTATTTCCTTTATTTAAATAGTACTTGGCCCACAGTGGCCCAGGGCAGATAATAAATAACCAAGAGATTGGCTTATAGCATTATCTAGCCTATGGAAAATGAACAGCCATGCCTCTCTCAAGCAGGGTAAAAACTAACAGGCATTGGGCATTATGGAGAGGCAATTCCTGAGAGCACAGAAGCCTGTCATGGGGACTATTTTCAGCTCACCATCCCGGCTAACATATCCCAACTCCAGGGCATCCATAAATGCTGCAGCTGCTTCCTTGGTTACATTTCCAAACACTGGACTCTTGCCACTGTTTCAAAGCCCTTTCAAAAACTCAGAGGCAAGGAAGCGCTTTCTCAGCAGCTTCCAGTCAATTCTGAAGAAATGCCTCTCATTTCTCTCTACCAAGAAAGCAATTTTCCAAAAACCTGAAGCCAGGAGGGGAGGCTGAGTGTTCTTTGGAGATTTACCGCCATCTAGAGGATGCAGTGCTACAGTACAAGACAAATGTGACTGAAGAGATGCTCTGAAAGAAATTTCTCCTCTCCTGGGTACTGCAGCCTGTCCTGCACGCTGTCCAGGAAGGGAATTTTTCCATTTAGAAGACTCTTGTTTTAAAATATCAAAATACAATCCTGCTCCACTGTTCCGAAGTGCCTGTGCTTCTTGAATGTTTTTTCTTGGAGACTTACTTATCTAGTAGAGTCACGTGAGTATCTAGAGGGGACATAGCCACAGCCTCCCTGGTGCTAAGGCACTGTACTAACTCCCAGATGATGTGCGCATCGTCTAGTGAGTAATTTATTTAATTTTATTCATTTATTTCTCCCATAAGCAAGAAAAACAGGGAGCGAAACAGCAATGGCATTCCCAACAAGGTCTCCCTGCCATGCTCTAACCCCAGCCTGAGTCAGGTGCAGGTCATATGCACATATGCCCAGCACACTCCCTGAGTATGCTGGAACCTTCCCTTGTGGGCCAGCCTCACAGAGTACCATGTTTTACTGCTGTGCTGCCACCAGACCCCAAATGTGCTGTTGTGTGGAGTGGCAATGATGTGGTAGGAGACAGGATTTGATCTGAGAGCCATGTGAATGCAATAAAGTACACTCTTGTCCTTTTTCATCTCCAATTCATTCCTTAATCAGCTGTGATTGGACATCTGCTCCCACAGTTCCCCTGAAACCACCCTTCCCAATGTCATCACTCGATGTCCTTTCCAGTCTTCATTCCTTGAGCCTCACTTCACCTCCTTGAGACTTCCTCCTTCTATTTTCTGACTGCTCTGTCTTACCTTCACTCACAGACACCTTTCTTTGCCTACTTCTTAAGTGTTCGTGACTCACAGACTTCTGCCCCTTACCTATTTTTTGTCCCACTTTTGAACAGAGGTCCTCAAATTTTACTGGGCAGCAGTAACAGCTGGGAAATATACATGGATAGACCCCTAGAGATTCTATTTTGAGGGTATCTGTATTTTGAAAAAGCTTCTCAGGTGATTCTGATATGCGCCAAAGGTTGAGAACCAAGGAGCTAATTCTAGGAATTTGTACTCACTGTCATTAGTCATTGCCTCCACAACCGCACATACGCTGACATTTACAAATTTTGCACAGAGCAGTATTTCACTGAATCTTTCCCATTCCTCACAATGCAGGGTCCAGCAAAGTTTCTACTGAGTACTTCTAGTACCGCAGACAACCGCTAGGGTTGCCTCACACATGTTCATGGACACATCCAGCCCACAACCCAGCTATCTTAGGGTAAGTTTCTCCCCAAAGCAGACCTGAGCAAAGACTAAGGTATAGGTGGTTTACATGAGAAGTGGTAGAGGAATCTGAAGTGAATGAATGAAAGAGTGAGACAAGGAAGGGAAAGGAAATCCAAGGATGTATTCTTTAGGTCACCACTGTAAGAAACAGGGACTGGTTTAAACCCAGCCCCCCAGAGGCATACAGGATGTCTCCAACACTGCCCACCTGTAGGACGGGTGGCAGGAATATTATCCTCTGGCTCTAACGCCCCCTAATCGAAAGTTGCTGTGGGGAACATTGGCTTCCCTGCATTTCTGGGCTGCAATTATACATGGGACAAGAGAGCCTGCACAGAATCAGAGAAGCCCCTAAGGCAGACAGCCGAAAGGTACACACAGTGAGTCTGAACTCACAGATCCAGCCACCACTGCTACCCTGAAACCAGAGGTGGGCAGTGGGAGCTGAGGGGGACACCAAAGGCATCTGCCACCCCCTTTTCATGTTACAAGGCTCTCCAAAGCAGCGACACCTATGCCCCAGTGTTGTTTTCAGATACTTAATCTTTTCATTATTTTTTTGAATAACTTCCACTACACACAACCCCCAAATATCCGTGGAATTTAGACATGAATCCAATCTAGAGGATGAGAGAAATGAATTTCCCTCTCCTGTGAGCCAAAGCCAGATGCCCCTGAGGCATATGAACCTGTGGACATATCTGGTACCCTGGAACATCTAAAGGAACTTTATCTGGAGACGTTCAAGTGAGGTCAGAAGAAAGTCCATTCTCTCTTGCATTGAGACAAGTGTCTCCTACAGAGCGCCTCCAGCCCCAGCAATTCTCCCAACACGTCATCATGTGACTGAGTACTCAGGTGCTATTGACTTTGTCTTCATCTCCATGGTCTGTATCTCCAAGCCACATTTCTACCCTGTGCTCCATAAATCCACCTACCTACTTCCTGGACACTACCTGGATGAGCTAAAACTCAACACAAACTATTATACCACACACACACCACAAAATCGTCTTCTTATCCGGGATTCTCCATTTCCATGGATGACACCTCTACTTATCTGGTAGCCCACAAGAGACACCTGAGTATTGCTCCAGGTTGAACTTCTTCTGGCATCTACATATGTCCGATTAATTACGAAATCCTTTTCATTGACAGTGAAATTTGCCTAGTGTGAATTTGCCTAAAATTTGTTTACCTGAAACCTATTTGCCTAATAATCAATATGCCTTGTGATTTTTTTTAGTTTTTTTTTTTAATATGACCACTGTGGCCCAGAATACTTCAAACCTAGTATTTTATTGTATATAATTATGTATTAATTTTGTAGCACTTGACCACTAGTGTAACTGTTTTGTACATTTTGGGCTGCCTTTTTTCTATTTCATATACTTTTCCACACTTCAAGGTTTCTTTTTTTTTGAGAGGTTTTGCTATAGGGTCCGTATGCTCGCCAGAAAGACAGAGAGAGACAGAAAGCGAGAAATCACCCCCCAAGGGGGATGGCCACTCCGCAACCCCTTCTCCTCCATTCTCCTCTTGGGATCTTGGGCATGCACGCACACACGCCCAGCATGAGTTTAAGCCACCAGGTCTGGGACTCAAACCACAGTAGAGTATATGGGAGTTCAGCTGCATAGCCATTACGCTAACTGCTGGTCCCTCCACACTTCAAGTATTTTTTTAAATATACATTTCTAGCAGTAAATAGTTATAAAAATCTGCAGCATTTCAAAAAGAACTTTGTTTGGGACCAGCAGTTAGCATAATGGCTATGTCACTGAATTCCTGTGTAGTCAACTGCAATTCGAGTCCCAGCCCAGTGGCTTAAACTCACAACGGGCACGCATGAGTGCATGCCCAAGATCCCACGACAAGAATGGAGGAGAAGGGACTGTGGCATGGCCATTCCCCCTAGGGAGTGATTTCTCGCTTTCTGTCTCTGTCTCTCTCTGTCTTTCTGGTGAGCGCCCTCATCCTATAGTAAAAACCTCTCAAAAAATAAAACTTGATTTCAATCACTCCTTTATATTTTTTCTTGCCTCCTTTTAATCTTTTGTTTGTTTTCCATGGTGTACAGTTTATGTGTGTATTAACCAAATAGCTTATTTGTTATCCAATAGCATCTGGCAGCAATAATCAAGAAATATGAAAAAATATTTGGAATATTATGTCCACACAGAGACTCAAGCACAAATGTTCAAGCATAGCAGAATTATTCATAATAGCCTCAAACTGGAAATAATCCAATGCCTATCAATTTGAAAGTGGAACATAACTTAGCAATAAAAAGGAATAAAATAGTGATACTTGTGACAACATGGACAAATCTCAATTATGATGAGCAAAAGGATTCATACACAAAAGTCTATATTTATATGAAATCCTAGAAACTGTAGTGACTGAAAACAGACCAGTGATACCTGGGGTCAATGGGTAAAGGAGGAATTGACTATAAAATGTCACTATTGAGAAACGCAGATGTAGAGAAATTAAGTTACTCATTCATTTCCACAAGGCTATAAAACGAGCTGGCTTCAAACTCAGGTCCTGTTTTCACTAATTACACTGCACCTCTCACCACAAACTTCATAACATCAGTTTTATTCTAGTTCACATATTCCTAAGTTAAGTCAACTTGCATCTATTTGATACTTCTCAATCACAGAAAGGCAGAGTTTCAAAATTATTCCCCATCCCAGAGGAGCACACACCTCAAATGGGTAAACTCCATACACTATCTGCACCTTTCAGCTTAGAGCAGATTATTTTACACCCTTGAAACTCTAAGTAGAGATGATCTGGAAACAAAAAAGTCAAATGGTTAGTATTGTTTGTGTCTTCCCACAACTTTTTCTATTCTCCCTCTTCTAGCAAAGATGGCAACCCCACCTGCCATTGGGAAACACTCTTCCTCATCCACATGGGTCTGATGAGGCCAATCACAGTGTACTACCTACCTTTGATCTCAGAGAATCTGAGGCATGTGGCCTAAAATGACCTGTTAAGCCTTTAAATCCATGGTCACAGTGATTAGCCCAAAAGTGGTCATATGATCACAGCTAGGCCAGGGGCAGAATCATTATCTGGCTTTTAAAATATAATAACTGTGGAGGCAAGGGGAAGGCCTTCAGAAGAAGACTCCTCCATGGCTCCTGAGAACTAGTGATTTCAGAGAAAAAAGAGAAATGAAGATTTTCTATAGATAATTCAGCCTCCAGCCCCCAACTCGAGTGGTAGAGAACCCCTCTAGCCTTCTCTCTGTCTCTGTCTCTGTCTGTTTCTCTCTGCCTCTGTCTTTGTCTTCTCTTTTTTTGTAATTTTTTTCCTTTAAAAATTTTTTAAGGTGAAGTATTCTCTTGGTTTTCAGTCCCACCTTTATCTTGTTAATAATCCCCTTTCCCCCTCCCATCCAGAAAAGGAAAACAGCAGGCCTTCAGAAGAAGACACCTCCATAGCTCCTGAGAACTAGTGATTTTGCTTTTTTAAAAAAAATAATAAAAATTTTTGGTTGTTTTTTTATTTTTTTGTTCTCTCTCTCTCTCTCTCTCTCTCTCTCTCTCTCTCTCTCTCTCTCTCCCC
>NW_006159901.1:1533367-1541312 GCF_000334495.1 Tupaia belangeri chinensis | reverse complement strand
GGTGTGTTGTTTTTTTTCTTTTTCTGTTTTTCTGTTGTTTTTTTTTCTGTCTGTTTCTCTCCCCCCCCCTTTATCTCATCACTCTGCTCCTCAATCTCCATTCACTGTGTTTCTAGACGGATCTAAGGGAACCACAGCCAAACATCCAAATACTGTTTGGGGTAACATATTCCTCAGTATCCACTGAATCTGCTTCACAAAGGGATAAAAATGGAACAGGAAAGAGATTCTAGATCACTTCCTCTGCACCTTTGGTTAATACACACTCCTGAATGCTCTGTTTGAACTTCAAGAATTAGGAAGAAACACACCATCCATTAGATGACTAGAAATCACCACAGGGCCACATGAAATATGGGAAAGCAAGAAAATACCTCTCCTCCAAGGGAAAAGAATACCTTTTCTTCATCCACAAACGGTTCAATGGAGATCATGGAAATATCTGATAAAGAGTTTAGAATATTCATAATGATGAAGTTAACAGAGATAGAAGAGAAGAGAGACAATGAACTGCAGAAGAGATAGGAGAAACGAGCTGATGAGTTCCAGGAGGTGAAGAAATTCTTGCAAGATCTAAAAGAGAAAATACACATTTTAAAAAAGAATCAAATGGGGAACCAGCAGTTAGCATAATGGCTATGTTGCTGGACTCCCACGTAGTCGACCGCGGTTCGTGTCCCGGACCCAGTGCAACCGCCCTTCCAGGAAAATCCCTCCAAAAAAAAAAAAAAGAATCAAATGAACCTGTTAAAGATGAAGGCTATAATACAGGAAGTGAAAATCTCCCTTGAAAGCATTAAAAGCAGACTAGATCATACAGAAAATCGAATCTCAGACATAGAAGAGAAAATTGCTGGCCTAGAAAAATCCACCACAAAGACTGAGAAAATTGCCCCCAAAAAATTAGAATAATATACAAGAAATACTAGATACCATCAAACATCCAAACATCCAGATAATTGGTATCCCAGAAGGCAAAGAGACTCATAAGGGCATTGATAATCTATTCCATGAAATCCTGCAAGAAAACTTTCAAACTTTCAAACCGAGGCACTCAAAGATCCACTCCCAAGAAATACAAATAGACCCAAAATAGAAGCAACCCAAGAAGATCTTCTCCAAGACACATTATAGCCAGATTGGCCAAAACCACAGACAAAGAAAAGATACTAAGATTGATGGGACCAGCAGTTGGCATAATGGCTATGTCGCTGGACTCCCATGTAGTCAACCATGGTTCGAGTCCCAGACCTGGTGGCTTAAACTCACACCAGGAGCATGTGTGTGTGTGCCCAAGATCCCAAGAGGAGAATAGAGGAGAAGGGATTGCGGCATGGCCATCCCTCCCGGGGGTGATTTCTCACTTTCTGTCTCGCTGTCTCTCTCTGTCTTCCTAGCAAGCGCATGTGCCCTATAGCCAAAAACCTCTCCAAAAAAAAAAGAAAGAAAGATAGAAAGAAAGAGATACTAAGATTGGCAGGAGAAAAATGGCAAGTTATAGACAAAGGATACCCCATCAGGATAACAGCAGACCTTTCATAGGAACAATGAGAGCGAGTAGAGAATGGGAAAATATGTTCAAAGTGTTGAGAGAAAAGCAATTTCAACCAAGAATACTGTACTCAGCAAGACTATCCTTCATATGGGAAGAAAAGACAAGAACATTCTCAGATATACAAAACCTGATAGAATTTAACAACACCAGACCAGATCTCCGAGAAGTTCTCAAGGGAGTGCTATACCAGGAAAATTAAATACAGACACACAGAAATAAGAGTTCAAAAACTAAGAAAATGTCCAACTTAATTGTCGGGACAAGTATGGAGTTGAATATTATATCCCAGAATTTAATCAGGAAGATTGAACCACAACTGAAGATAGATTAAGTACATGAGACTGAACTGGTGAAATAGCATTTTATGACTTTTGACTAAAACATTGCTGATTTTCTTCTAGGCTTTGTTTTCTGGTTTTTAAGGGTTTTTGTCCTGTCTTGAGCTGCAATAGATTCATGTACCTACTATTTGAACAGAATCCTAACCTGTTTCCTGGCTTTAAGTTTTAAGCAAAGTTCCTTAGCATTTCTTTGATTTATTAAAGTTAAAACTGCTTTTATTGAAATTACCAGCTGAACTTGCTATTGAAGATAGATTATTTAAGAAAATGGGGGTGGGGGGAATGGAAAACAACTGTAGCCACCAGAGATAGCGTGGGAGGAGGGTGGGAAAGGGCAGAGGGTCAGAAATAGGGGTTTTATATATATATATATATATATATATATATATGAAACTAGAAATGGAAAATTAGTGACAATAACATGCATGATTAAGCCGCTATGCAGTATATTCTGGATGAGAAATCACATTTTGTATGCTGTGACGATGCTTAGAGAATGAATGTAAATTAATTAATTAAACAATGTTTCAGAAAAAAATATATAATAACTAAGAGAAAAGAAAGTCTCTATATTATATCAAGAATTCTAAGGCTGTAACCCCCAAAAGAGTGCTAAGATAAAACTATGTACAAAATTTTAAAGTATATCTCACAAATATTTTCCAATTGGGTTCCTCCAGCCCACTTCTAGATATACAGTGGTCTTCAGCCATAACCCTGTAACTATTCCAAACACACACACACACACACACACACACACACACACACCCCTGTTATAAAGGGGAGAGGAATGCTGAATAAAAAAATTTATACCAAAATATAAGCAGCATAATGAATTATCTAGTTCTAACAAATAGGGCTAGTTAAGGAGGCAATACTTATCCTAAAATAAAGAATCACTCTAATGGAAGAAGTTCAAAACCCATACTGTCTGGGTAAAATAAACTATTTTTGAGGCAGTTTCATCTTGGTGCTTCCCAGATCACATCACATAAATAATAAGTCATTAATGTTATACAGTGACCCTGCTTTATGCTCCTGGGAAAATGACACTGTCTAAATGTAAAACTAATCAATCTGAATTTCAAAAAAGGGTCTTTAGCTCCTATCCCTTTGTGTAATTTATTCCTTTCCATCATGTCTATGTCAAAAACCACAATTCACCATGTCATGCTTTCTATTCAGAAAAACACCAAGTCTATTCACTCTTCACAGACCAAACACTTCAGGTGATGAATATAGTATGTTGGAGGGGACTTTAAGTGCTTTATATAAACTGATGTTTAAAATCATTTATTGTCCCTCCTGAAAATGATAAAATTCCAGCTTCTCTGAACATGGAACTTAATTCTCTATGAACAGATACGTGACCGGATCCAAAAAATAAAAATTAAAAATGGGACCAGCAGATGCCTTAATAGTTATGTCACTGGATTCCCATGTGGTGCACTACAATTCAAGTCCCAGACCCCGCAGTTTAAAAATCACACTGTGTGCGTGCATGGCAAAATCCCAAGAGAATGGAGGAGAAGGGATTGTGTCATGGCCTCCATCCCTGGGATATGATTTCTCACTTTCTGTCTCTCTATGTCTCTCCAGCAAGCACAAGTACCCTGTAGCAAAAATCTCTCTAAAAATAAGAATATTCATCAGAGAAACTTGTTATGCCTAGCTTTCCATTCATATGTGCCTACGCACATGTGTACGTGCACACACACACACACACACACACACACACACACACCCTGGCTATTTACATAATGAACCAAGACTACACACTTTATCAGCTGACTAACAGCAGAACAGTTTTGGAATCCATTTGGCTTATTGACTGAAGAGACCCTAATGACTATTTATATGTATGGCACAGGTGGTAACAGCCAGTGGATAAAAGACAGCCCTGGAAAGGGCCAATCATATACTATAATAGCTTCACAGCTATTTAAAAGGATTCAGCTCCACAAAGCCTGATGAGGCTCTTCTGCCAGAAACCATGGGCCTGTTGATGAGCCTTACCTCGACTGAACAAAGCTATCCACGTCTCCAGAGACAAGTTCCTAAAGCCCTCAATAGGTGTGCAGTGACTCAGCTAAGGACGATCAAAAATACAAGTATTCTTGACAACAAAGTACCTGGTTCCACAGTACTACCTGAAATATATACAAGGGATGCATATGTATGCTACCAATAAGTATGCATATTAGTTGAAATTCAGTCAGTTTTTATTTTTCAACTTTATTAATTTAGCTAAGATTACAAAAGTGCCAAATGGGCCTAACGTGAATGAGACTGTAATCCTAAAAGGAAGTGATATATTGCATCCATTTTGCAGCCAATCAACAAATAATATTTATTCAGAGCTTATATCACACAAATGAATATATGCTTCAAACTTTACCCTTAAAAGAGTTTCTGTTGGGATGAGCAGTTGATGTAATGGCTATGTCACTGGACTCCCATGTAGTCGACTGCAGTTCAAGTCCCGGCTTAAACTCACGCCGGGCACATGTGCATGCATGCCCAAGATCCCGAGAGGAGAATGGAGGAAAAGGGATTGCAACATGGCCATTCCCCCAGGGGGGTGATTTCTTGCTTTCTGTCTCTCCGTCTCTCTCTCTGTCTTTCTGTCAAGCACACATGACCTATAGAAAAAAACCTCTCAAAAAAAATAATTTTTTTAAAAGAGTTTCTATTTAGTTGTGGAAATAAGATGAGTATGAATTAATGTGGTTATTTTCTATTGTTAAGTTTAGTAGAATACCTTCAGATAAGACTAACAATAATAGCTATTAATTACTGAGTGTATATGAGGGACCTTCAAAGAGTTCATGGAGGGCTGACAAGTGGTGTGATGGTGGAGTCACTGGACTCCCACATGGGCAACTGCAACTTGAGTCCTGGACCTGGTAGCTTTCTCTCTCTCTCTCTTTCTTTCTCTCTCTCTCTCTCTTTCTCTCTCTCACCAAATTAAAGTAATATTAATTAATTAATTAATTCTTTTTTTGTTTGTTTTAGGGAGATTTTTGCTATAGGGCATGTGCACTCGCCAGAAAGACAGAGAAGAGAGACAGAAAGCGAGAAGTCACCCTCCAGGAGGGATAGCCACATTGAAATACCTTCTCCTCCATTTTCCTCTCATGATCTTGGGCACACATGCACATGTGCCCAGCATGAGTTTAAGACACTGGGTCTGGGACTTGAACCACGGTCAACTACATGGGAGTCCAGCGACATAGCCATTATGCCAACTGCTGGTCCCAATTAATTCTTTTTTAAAAATAATTCATGGAGGGTCGGGTGGTAACACAAGTGGGTCCACATGGGGAAGGGTCTGGGTTAGCATCCCAGGACCTCCCTGAGCACACCAGGGTGCATGCACACCTGCAGTGATCTGCATCAGCTGAGGCTCAGAGTAAATCATGGTGTGAAGTTTTTCTCTCTCTGTGTCTCTCCCTTTCTCTGTCTATCTTTCTCTTTCATGGAAGAATTAAATAGATAAACTTCTTCAACATTCATGGATGGAAAATGCAAATTATGAAAACAACTATACATGGATTTCAAAATATTTTGCACCAAATTAAACTCGCCCTTTAAATTCCAATTTTCCATGACCTTTTTGAAGATACCATCATAGTTCTTCATCTCAAGTGAGCTCTCCTAACTAGTCTTGTTGACTATTCTATGATATCTGCTATTTTCCTCCTTTTCTGTTCATTTCTAGGGCCTTAACTCTGGCACTGCTAATAGACACTGGTAATGTCTTCCTGTGCAATAAACCACCAGAAATTTTCATTGCTTAAAATATCAGGAATTCATTCTTTCCAATGATTACACCAGTCAACTAAGTGGTTCTTCTGTTTCACATGATGTCATCTGGGATACTGGGATGGCTCAGTCCAAAAGGGCCTCACTCATGGCTGACACCCGGTGCTGGCTATCAACTACAAGCCTCATTTTTTCCTTCCCATGTGGCTGCTTAGGCTTTCTCAAAGCATAAGGTCTGGATTCCAAGAGGGAATGTTCCAGCAGCAAAGTCAGACATTGCAGATTGCCTGACACCCAGCCTCTGAAGTTTCACAGTAACAATTTGGCCACATTTCATTGGCCAAAGTAAATATAGCTTCATGCCTGCTTGAGGGGAAGGGAAATAGACTCCACCTCTAGATAGGATGAGTGGTAAAAAGTTTGTAGCTACCTTTAAATCTCTGCAGTCATTAAAAACATCACTGTGAAAGCTTGCACAAGCTGCCACTGCTGCATTAGAGGCCCAGTACCATTTGGTCCAGGGGTAGAATGCTTTGTGTTGATACAGCTGAAGCTCAGAGTGTCCTCTGTCACTGTTGCTAAAACCAGCTATTTCCCGTTACTGGAGAATTAAGGTAAAGTTACAGACTTCATTCCTCGTTATTGCCAGCACTGCCAAAACCAAATGAAACCAACAGATCTTGTGTCTTCCTTGTCCAAATGTTTTAATGAAACTCCTTTGGGGTTTATTTTAATTTTGCCAGAGGGCTTGTGCACTGTCCAGAAACAGAGAGAAAGTGGGAAAACACCCCGTATGAAAAGTAGTCATGCCATAATCGTTTCTCCTTCATCTCCCCTTTTGGGATTTTGGGCATGCTTGGCACATTTTTTAAGCTGCCAGAGCAGGGACTCAAATCTTGCAGTTGGCCATGTGGGATCCAGTGCCTTAACCACCACACCATCAGCTGGCCCCTCTCTGGGTATTTTATTCATAATCCCCAGTGACAGCTGCCTATGATTCAGGCCTCATGTTTATCCAAGGACAGTGGACCAGGATCAGAAGGTGTGAAGTAAGGCACTGATCAGCCTGAGAGAACAACAAAGCACTATACTCAGAGGCAGTCCACTCCTCAGCCCCTGTACACTGCCCTTAAAATCTGACTACCTCATTTCTCACCTCTTTTCCTGAGTTCTAACTCAGAATCTCATCAGATTTACTCTCAAGAGACCCCATCTCATTTTCCAGTAACAACTGAGTTGTAGCATATGCTGTTCCAAACCCAAGTCAGGACTCACTCCTGCTCTGTACAGGGGTAAGGGGGTCAGTGTCTTGAAATTACATTACAATGCAAATGAAAATTTAAAGTTCTTTTTTTAGAATAATGGACACCAAGAATTCTTAATTGTCATTTATAAAAGGGACCAGAAAGGGAAAAGTGACAGGAGGGCTACCTGATACAGGTGAGCATCTGCTATGTGCCAAGTCTTGACATGGTCAAATGTTTGGCACACATTACATCATAAAATCCTCACAATCAACCTGACAGGTAAGATCCTGTAGATCTAAAAAGCCAAGTCATTTGTCCAAAGTTGCACAAATAGTAGGTGCTAAGGCAGAATTCCCTCTAGGGCTTATCTTACTCCCAGAGCATAACCCCTTGTCCACAGTTCTACACTATCTCCCTAGAATGCCTTGACCACTTTGCAGTCCCATTCTCTGGCTTCCTGGTCCTCACTTAGTCCATGCAGGCTCAGTGGTTGTTGACGATAAAAGAATCTCCCTCTGATGTCTGATGCCAGCCTTGGTAGCTGAACACATGTTCTCATCGAGGTCTAACACAAGAGCAGACAGTGCCAACGATGAAGACTGCCCAACTTTTGAAATGCTTCTTTCATTGAGAGACATAGAATTTAGAATTTTGCTTTTTATTTATTTATTTACTTTTAGAAACCTGGGTAAGGAAAGCTAAAAAAACATAATGCTAAATGACAAAATTCCATCTCCCTATGGTGGTAAACACACAGTGTTTTTATCTGGGAAGTCATTGTCAATTTTTTTCTCCATTTGTCAACCAAAATAATAAATCCATGAAGTAAAATGACTTGGTATGAAAGTCAGATTTTGCCCCTTTGCTCACAGAAATGAGCAGAGCCAAGCAAATAACACTAATGTCCAACTCCTGTGATGGAATGCAATTCACAACTTAGGCTGAACTCGTGCTTCAGATTATTCCCGGTGTCTAATTGGTCTAAGGCTTTAGGTCAACAGGCACAGAAAGTAGAAAGAAAAAAAAAAAAAAAAAAC
>NW_006159901.1:1529517-1532954 GCF_000334495.1 Tupaia belangeri chinensis | reverse complement strand
TTTAGGGCAACAGGCACAAAAAGTAGAAAGAAAAAAAAAAAAAAAAAAAAGAAGAAGAAGAAAAAAAATTCTAAGAAAAAAAATTAGGTGCTTTTTTAATGACTGTAACTTGGCAAGAAATATTTTAATTATTTCTTAATTTTTGAAATACGAAGGATTTGATTGAGAACAACAATGACATACTTGTAAAAGAAACACAGTGAATCATGTTTTCTAGGTAGTAAAAAAGATTCAGGGAGAATTTGAGTGATTTATGTGATATTACACAGAGAGTCTAAAATTTGAACTCAAAGCTGTCAACACCCAGCTTTGTGATTACTTCCTCAAAAATTATGCTTCTCACAGGCCGGCATCATATCAGGATCCTAAATTCACTCTTGCCAGGATGTCTGAATAGACTGAACCATCTATATCCATTCAGAAGTTTAAATGCGAGGGTTTTGCTGTCAGAATATTAACCCTAACATGATTCATCTACTCCTTATCAAATGTAGTACCAATTTCTGTCTTGTTTCCAGGTTTAATCCATCACAACTGTCATCTAAAGCATTTTTTAAAGCAGTTACTTCCAACAGAAGTTGAAGAGAATTTCACTAGCCATCGTAAGCTTCTATCTAATATTCTAGTTAATCTTGCAGATTAAAGAAAGTCCAGGAAAACAATTATGTCTAAGTAAAAATCAAATCTAATCTTAATTTCATTAAGATAAGGAATAATGAGCTACCCATTTTGCTCTTTGCCCTGTCAATGAGACATTGTGCTTAAATTTTTCATAGGATTAAGCTCTCCCACAGTAAGCGGATGAGCTTCCTGAGCACTTTTTTTAAGTGATCCAGATGCTACTAAAACTTCAACGGTAAACCACGTATAAATGAAAATCTATGCAACTACATGTATGTAATGTTTTTCTCTTTTCTAACAGCAAACCAAATAGAGGCAAGAATCTCCACATTTTTTGGTTGCTAGCAAGGTGCCACTAAGAGGCGACAAACAGATTTCCTTGCTGCTTAACCACCAATCATGCACAACGTAGTTGCCAAGCAAATATCAAGGTGAGAGAACTCACTTCCTTATTTTCATTTAATACATTAGATTTAGTATTCTGCCCAAATTCAGTGTTTAAAACAGGTCTAATTGGAAGCAGTGGGAATGTAGCCACTATAGTAAAAAATTAAACAGGCACTCCCATATGGTGAATAATTCCAAATCCAAATCTCAGATTTTCATCTAAGGGAAAAGAGAAAGAATAACCCAAAAGTGGAAGATGTGATGGATACCCTCCTGATCTCTGATTTAGCAACTCAATTGTCTCTATATAGTTTTCTTAATAGAACAATGAAAATGTAATAAAAATAAAAATTTCTACATGAGCAATGACTATGTGCCAGCTGTTATATAAGCACTTTATGAACAAAGTCTGTGAACCTCACAATTCAGCAAAGTAGATTCTCTAATAATGCCCCATTTTATTGATGAGAAAGCAAGGCAGAAAAGTACTGATTTATTCCAAGTTACACAGGTAACAAGGTCCATGCTGCATTGTACAACAAAAGAAATATTGACTTAGTTTTATCATCCAAGATAATAGTCCCATTTCTCTGGCCAAATTTAGAAAACCGGGTATTTTCCCCTAAAATACTAATGTCTAAGTCACTCTCTAGAGACTTTGATTTAATTGACCTCAAGTGGCTATTTTACTTTGTTCTAGAATCTAGTGCATAGCCAGGGTTAAGAATCACTAAACTAGCTACACAAAATATGTCCGTGGTTCTCAAACTTTACATGCAGAATTACGGGAATCACTCAGAGTTGCTAGTTCTATAGGTCTGGGAGGGCCTTGGGAATCTGCATTTCTAACATATTTTCAAGTGATGCTGATGCTGCCAGTTGACACTCTGAGAACCACTGCTGTATGGAAAGACTAAGTGTGGCAGAGATTGGCTAGATGTTCACCAATTATGTTCTCCCTTACTGGGTATACAGCTGAACTACCCTTCCAGCTTCCCTTCCATCTGGGGGAACAGATGGGGCCACATGGCAAATTCTCACCAATGGCATGAGTGGATGTGCTGGCTCACTTGGCATCTGAGTTGGTTGAGAGCAAGAGCACCTTTTGCCCACGGTCTCTCTCTCCTTATCTGCTGGCTAGATATGGAGGATCCAGTTTCTGAGACTATGAAGTTGTAGAACCACTGAGTCCCTAAATGATCACATGCAATGCTACTCCTAAGGGCCCACAAAGATTATGACGTGAGTAAATAATAAATCTTTGTTTTTTCTTATAAGCCACTGAGATTTATGGGTTGTTTTTCAGCATTAACTCTTACCAGATAGAAAATGCTACACCAATATAATACCAAGCTTGTAAGTAAGTCATATAACATATCTAAGCCTCATTTTCTTCATCTATATATGAGAAATGGACTCAGATGAATTATAAAATCTGTTTTATTTCTAACATTTTATCATTCTATGAAAATGTGAGTAATTTCTAAGTTAAATAGAAGCCATTATAAGTATAAAGAGAAATAAGCACCTCCGATTTGTTCAGCAATGTTTAGTGCCTAACTGGGATAAGAAGAGCATGGCCCATTTCCTTTCACACAGTCAAACTAGAGAAATAAAATTAAAGCACATGATGCCACTTTATGCTAAACAAGATAGGCCAGCTCTTTCCCAGTATACAGGATGGCAGGCGATAAAGCTGCAAAGCAGGATACTAAGGAGAAGAAACCTGAAGCCAAGAAGGCTGATGCCAGTGGCAAGGTTAAAAAGGGTGACCCCAAGGCTAAAAAGCCCAAGAAGGGGAAGCCCCATTGCAGCCGAAACCCTGTCCTAGTCTGGGGCATCAGCAGATACTCCCTGTCTGCCATGTAATCCAGGAAGGCCATGTTCAAGAGGAAATACTTGGCCACTAAATCCAGGATCACAGAGAAAAAGGAGAAGGTTCTCGCGACTGTCACAAAACCGGTGGAGACAAGAATGGTGGTACCCGGGTGGTTAAACTGCACAAAATGCCTAGGTACTATCCTACTGAAGATGTGCCTCGAAAGCTGTTGAGTCATGGCAAAAATCCTTCAGTCAACATGAAAGGTGCGAGCCAGAATCACTCCTGGGACCATTCTGATCATCCTCACTGGACGCCACAGAGGCAAGAGAGTGGTTTTCCTGAAGCAGCTGAGCGGTGGCTTGCTACTTGTAACTGGACCGCTGGTTCTCAATCAAGTTCCACTGCGTAGAACACACCAGAAATTTGTCATTGCCACCTCCACGAAAATTGATATTAGCAAAGTAAAAATCCCAAAGCACCTTACCGATGCTTACTTCAAGAAAAAGAAACTGCGGAAGCCCAGACACCAGGAAGGTGAGATCTTCAACACAGAGAAGGAGAAATAGGAGATTTCAGAGCAGCGCAAGATTGATCAGAAAGCTGTGGA
>NW_006159901.1:1506066-1529380 GCF_000334495.1 Tupaia belangeri chinensis | reverse complement strand
AACTGATCATAAAAAAAATAAAAAAAAAAAAAAAAAAACAAGATAGGCCATAAGCCTACTTTCTGCCTAAAGTCAAAATCTGATAAAAACAGAGATTCCAAAAAATTCTCTGCATGCTCTAATGACAATTCAGTCCCTTGAATAAAGAATAAACCATGGAAACAGACCGCTGAACTTAAATCTAACCAACAAATATTAAATGAACAAGGAGAATTATACTGAGCTTACCTCTGAACAAGAACTTTTTAACTTGGAGATAATTTCCTTCCAAAATTAAAGTGATCAAGTTCAAAATAAAGGGGGAAATAGGGTGCAAGTTACTGTATCCCTAATCACTGGATTCTAGAGGTTTTTGCCTTAGGGCACATGCACTCACAAGAGGAGAGAGAGACAGAGATAGAGACAGTGAGAGGGAAAATTAGAAATCACCCCCTGGGGGATGCCCTTTCCACAATCCCTTCTCCTCCGTTCTCTTCCTGGAATCTTGGGCATGCATGTACACATGCCTGGCATGAGTTTCAAGCCATCAGGTCTGGGACTCAAGCCACAGTCAGCCATGTGTGAGTCCAGCAATGTAGCCACTACACCATCTACTAACCCATGTCCCCCATTTTTAATGTGCAAATTTTCCATTGATCTCCCTCACAATAAGATGTGCAAGGCTTTTAAATGAATGTATAGTTACTAATTACAGCTGCTATATATGTATGTATATGGTGTATATTACATATATATATGTATGTATATGTATATATAGGTACCTATATATACACATATTTTTTAAAGATGGTGATAGAGAGAGAGAAAGGAGAGGATATATATATCTATATGGATGAATCATATTTATTTGTTCTACAGACAATGTTGATGCACATAAGTCTTGTTGGGTTCCCGGAAATTATGACAAAATCTCTCATGAATCCACAATCCTAGTTGGGACTATTGCCCTGGAATTTAAAAAAGGAGGTTTCAAAATGATTAATTGTGGGGAACCAGCAGTTAGCGTAATGGCTATGTCGCTGGACTCCCACGTAGTCGACCGCAGTTCGTGTCCCGGACCCAGTGGCTTAAAACTCACACCGGGCGTGTGTGCGTGTGTGCCCAAGATCCCGAGAGGAGAATGGAGGAGAAGAGATTGCAGCGTGACCATCCCCCCTGGGGGGTGATTTCTCGCTTTCTGTCTCTATGTCTCTCTCTGTCTGTCTGGCGAGCGCACGCGCCCTACAGTGAAAATCTCTCCAAAAAAAAAAAAAAAAAGAATTAATTGTGATCAAATAGTCATGGATCCACTAAAACCTCAAGGGTAAAGGGAGACTTTAAAGATGAAACTTTTATCTGTATGAATACTACCAGTTAGTCCAAAAGAACAGATGGTTAGTTATAAGCAACAGTATGACTACAGAAAAGTGTCCAAGAAATTCTGTTTTTAAGATAATTCATTAACAAATATGGACTTGTGGGTATACAATAAAGTAGAACTACTGGGTCATCAGAAAAGGCATGATGCATTTTTGCAGAGAAAACAGAAAAATGCATCATGACTTTTCTGACGACCCAGTACTATGGCACAGATGACCAGTGGTCTACCAAAACTTCTGCTCTGCTTTCCGTACTATGTATTAATAGTTATCATTAGGAAATGGCTATGCAGCCAGAGACCAAATTTCCAGCTTCATCCACTCCATACTCCCACATATGTATACTATTTCCTAAAAGGATTCTGAGACGTAGGAGTAGCCTCCCTCCACCACGACCCCCACCACCTATT
Source organism: Tupaia belangeri chinensis (assembly GCF_000334495.1). Taxonomy (NCBI): domain Eukaryota; kingdom Metazoa; phylum Chordata; class Mammalia; order Scandentia; family Tupaiidae; genus Tupaia; species Tupaia belangeri. The sequence continues at coordinate 1,527,612 of NW_006159901.1, read as the reverse complement.
CCACAAACTCAGCCCCCCACTACTTCCATCCGCACCTCCGCTAAATACAAAGGAATATCAAGGAATTGCCCAGACCACAGATGAAAGGAGCCTAAGTTCTTGAAATATTTCATAGAAAATAATCATTTGTCAATCACAGACCATTATGTGAAGGGGGGGAAACTTCCATTGAATTAAACTTCTAATTTGAGGGTCAGGGAGGGATATCATAGTAGTTAATGTGAACCTAAGTAATACAAACACACTATTGGCATAAAATCAAAAATATTTTATTGTTTATCTTTGACTTTCAAAGTCAGGTTTTAAAAAACACTCTGGCTTTTAGTTGTAAAATCCAGGAGGAATGGGGGGAGGGGGGAATTTTCTCAGAATCCTCAAATCAGGGCTTTCACTATTAAAAAACAAAACTTAGAAAACTAATCAGAGCAGTTTTACTGTAAGTATAGACAACTTGAGGTATGAGGGAGGAGCTGTTCCCCACAACACTGGAAGTGGATAAAGACCTTATACAGGCTAATGGGAGCTGTTTTGGAAGCATAAGAATGGAGAATAATTGGGAACCAGCAGTTAGCGTAATGGCTATGTCGCTGGACTCCCACGTAGTCGACCGCGGTTCGTGTCCCGGACCCAGTGGCTTAAAACTCACGCCGGGCGTGTGTGCGTGTGTGCCCAAGATCCTGAGAGGAGAATGGAGGAGAAGGGATTGCAGCGTGACCATCCCCCCTGGGGGGTGATTTCTCGCTTTCTGTCTCTATGTCTCTCTCTGTCTGTCTGGCGAGCGCACACGCCCTACAGTGAAAATCTCTCCAAAAAAAAAGAAAGAAAGAAAAAAAAAAGAATGGAGAATAATTTAGATTGTTAAATGGATGGTGGAGAACAGAGCCAGCTCCAGTTGAATGGCTGACTGCCACCCTGCACCATGCCCAGTGCCTACTTATGGTGATGGTAGGTAAGGAGAAACCAGGTATAATATGCTTAGACAGAGACACTGCCGAGATAACTCCCTGGTCCCTAACTAGGTTCTGGAGAAGAAGAAGGCAACTGAGGGAAGGCACCCAGGGTCCTGCCAAGGAGTTGCCATGTCATTAGGTAAAGAGACCCCATGTCAGAGACTGGGTGTGGATACCCAAAAGCTGGGAGCCAAGGCCAGGTGGTTGCAACAGTAGTTCAATATTCTGAGATACTGGACTGACATGGGAAGATCCAGTGTTCGTGTCCCGGGGTATACCTATATAGGCTAGGTGTACATACATGTGCCCCTCATTTATACTGGCTGAAGCTAGAGCTGGACCATAGCAGAAAGACTCTGTCAAGGTCATTCTCTCTTTGTCTCTCTCTCTTTCATGGAAGAAATAAGTAAATAACATTTTTTTTAAGCTGAGAGCCAGATGGTAGATGAGGCAGTGACTCAGGAAAGTGCCCTCAAAGAGAAACAAGACGAGGATAGGGGCAAAGGCTGGATCTCACATGTGTTGACTATACCAAGAGATTAGACCTAATTTTTTCAGTGTTAGAGACACTGCAGAAGCTGACTCAGGAAACACAGAGATAGCCCTGTTTCTGGATGACATGCTGATACATAAGCTAGCCATCAAACTGGGAAAAGGAGAGTATCAGTCAGCCTTCGCCAAAACTGCAGTAACAAAGGACAAAGAAAAGAATCAGTGACATAATAACAACAAAGATCTCTTCCTTTTCTAACATTTTACTATTCTGTGATTCATATAAAAGTTAAGCCTACTACAGTTTCTTGAAGACTGAAGCTCAGAAGCTAAGACAAGTGAGTGTGAGAACAAAGTGACCAAGGCAGTTTTGAACCAAAAGGTGAAAAAGAAAGGCATAATCATACCTTTGTTAAATTAATTAAAGCAAACATTTAACAGAGAGATGGCAAGCCCTCCAAACTAACTCCACTGATTTGTTTTCATTTTTATTCACAACTGGTAAATCAGAAAATCAGCACAAGAAACCCTAAGAACAGAGAGAAACTCAAGACAGAATAAAAGTATGAGAACCCCTACCTGTAACACTGATTTCAAATTTCAGAAACTAGAAAGTTTATATCCTGGATATTAAAAGAAGTCTCCAAGGTTATCATTGACAATCTCTGAAAAATCATGGAGAAAATAAGAGGTCCCTAATGGACCAAGTCAGACAAAAGCTCCAACTTTCAGAAAGAGAGAAAAAATACATAGTAAGGTCTATAGACCATTCTGTAAAGTGAGAACTCCTCAGCTCAGGATGTATCATTACATGGTTCTCAACGCAGACAACCACCTCAGATGAGAACTACACCAGATAAGAAAGTGGAATGCAGGCAGCAAGACCTGCTAGACTATTCCCAGTTCAGCTGGAGTTGAGAACTACATTACTAGTTCTGGTTGGATGACCATTTACCAAAAGAAAGAGAAGTCCATTCAGATGCCTTCCAGGACCACAGTTCCATGTCTAGTGAAAATTATGCCCAACAATTACCTGATGCAAACCAAAGTTTGTAATGGAAAGAGCAGTATTGGACTCAAACAGGCTCTACCTCACTGAAATACCATTGGGAGTAAGTGAACAAACACAGGAAGGTTTACTACTATGTATTATCCTTGGTAGCCTAATGGCATATCAATCACAGGCAGAATTACACAAGGAAGGATGCAAGTATAATGGGAAAAACATGAGCTTCAAAGACAAATCCTTCCTCTATTCCTTAAAAGCTATGTGTCTATGGACAATTTATTTAAATTCTAAGAGTTTGAATTTTATCATTTATGGATTACGAATAGCAATACTTGTTTTACAGATATAATCCCACATAATTTGTGAAGCCCAGTACCAAATGAAAAATGCGAGGCCTTGTTTTCAAAAATTATTAATGTGTGGTAATGGGAGGAGGAGGGAGGGAATCAAGGAGAAAAAAAAGCAAAAGATTTAACTGACACAAAAATGGAAAATGATCTATTGATGATAATGTGTGTTATGATGTCTTTGACTGGACTGATACGCAGTGTATTCATGCTGGGAAGATTCATTTTGTATGCTGTGGAGGTGCATAGTGATAAAATATTTTTTAAAATAAGAAAATAAAGAACTTATTAATAGTTTCATGTTGTCAGCAGCTGAACACTAAAGCAAACATGGAGTTCTTCCAAGCCAGAGTCTATGTAACTGCACACTTTGCACCCCCATGAAGCCAGCCTTGCTTTCAGAGTTGTGAAGAATAGAGACAATGTGTGTGTATGTGTGTGTGTTCACATACATATATATATATATTTTTTAAGAGAGTTTTGTTGCTACAGGGCATGTGTGCTTGCCAGAGAGAAAGAGAGACAGAAAGCATAAAACCACCACCCAGGGGAGATGGCCACACCGCAATCCCTTCTCTTCCACTCTCCTCCCAAGATCTTGGACATGCATGCACATGTACCCAGCATGAGTTTCAAGCTGCCAGGTTCAGGATTTCAACCATAGTTGGCCATGTGGGAGTCCAGCGACATAACCATTATGCTGTCTGCTTGTCCCTACACACATACATATGTTTACCATTGTATTGTGTATTTAAGGTTATCTGTTATTGGGATAAATACTGTTTTAACAAATTTTCCTACCAAATACTTCTCTCTGCCTTTTTAGCATCTCTTTTGTCATTAAAACAAAAAAGAATGGCTGAATATACAAATAAATGGCTTCTGGAAATACCTGACAGCACAAAACTAAAATTGACTTTTAAGATGAAAAGTAATAGCTAACAACTTTTTCCCCTAGAACTGGTACCAAAAAGTGTAGACCCTATGGGAAAGTTCATCAGAATTGCAAAAAACAGGGATCACAGATAATTTACTAAAATGCCTGCAAGCTTAGGCTGACAGCTCAGTATGAGAACAGCCATTGATCTTGGCCTAATATGCACACATAAAAAGATAAAGAATATTACATTTTATTTTTATTTCTATACAAAAGAATAAAGCAAATATTTTCAACAAATGTTTGTTGAGTGCCCACCACTACACTAGGGCAGCAAGCCAAGTAAAACTGAGACAAGGTGTCTACGATCTTTCAAGAGAGCCAGAGTTAACATAATCAACTACCATCCAGGCCCAAATCATTGATAATCAGGTAACTTCAACACACACATGCCTCCAATCTTGCTCCCTTCAATTCATTCTCCACCCTACCACCAGAGTAATTTTTCTAAAACCTGTCATGTATCTATTTAAATTCTCCCTGGTTTCCCACTGACCTGAGAACAATGTCCAAATAGCCTTACATGACAAATACAGCCCTTCACCATCTGACCCCCTTGACCCTCTCCACCCTATCTCCATTTTTTAGTAGTCCAGAGCCCCCTTACTCACAGGAGACATGTTCTAAGACTCCCAGCAGACGCCTAGACTCATGGGTAGTACCAAACCCTATGTACTATATTTATCCCTAGACACATGCTTATGATCAAGTTCACTTTATAAATTAGGCATGATAAGAAATTAACAATAAATAATAATAATAAAATAGAATAATTAAAACAATATATTGCAACAAACATTATGTCAATATGCTTGCTCTCTCTCTCTCTCTCTCTCATTCAAAATGCCTATTTTATCACCCTATACTCACCTGTATTCAGACCATGGTTGACCAAAGGTAGCTGAAACCATCAAAAGTGAAACACCAGAAAGTGAAACTGTGGATAAAGGGCAATTACTGTATTACTCCTTTCAATTCCAAACATAAGGAGCCAGTGGTGAACTCCAGTCTGAGCCTGAAGGCCTGGGAGTTGCATCATCAATCACTGATGTCGAAGAGAAGGAGAAGATAGATGTTCAAGCTGGAATAGGAGTGAATTTACTCTTCCTCCACCAACATGTTATATGATGCCCCCCACATTGTGTGTGTGTGTGGGGGGGGGCTTCTATACTCAGTCTGTCCATTCAAATGCTGATCTCTTCAAAAAACACCCTCACAGACATACCCAGAAATAAGTTTTATCAGCTCTCTGGGCATCTTTTAACTTAGTCCAGCTGGCACATAAAATTAACCACAAGGTGCAAGAGATTTATTGGTGAAAATGCCTGTGAAGAATAAATGCGATAAAGCAGAGGAGACAGGGAGAGGCTTCAGACTGCAATGTAGGTCTGACACCTATAAAAGGTAGGGAGAAGGACAGAGAACTGGAGAAGAACTTCAGACTACAGTATAACTCTAAGAAAATCTGAGCCAGGCTGATGGGGAGTCCTCAAGCCAAAAACTGCTATTACAAGAATCCCACATCCCACAGTAATGGGCCTGTACCGGTAGCCCCAGTGGGAGCAGATCAGGAGATCCATGGCCTTGGGGAAAACTCAGCGGTAGATCAGCAGTGAGATAGTGGGGTCACTATGTTCCCCATAGCAGGAGATATGATCGGTGCATTTTCATGGCCACCAAAGTCCACAGATTACACTTCACAGATCTAGTTCTCCATGCAGGTTTGAGGTGCAGCTCTTATGGTTCCCACTGAACCTCCCTTCCACAGGAGTAATAGGGATCTTAAAAGGCAGGTTAGGGACCAGCAGATGGCATAATGGTTACAGCACTGGACTCCCACTTGGCCAGCTACCGTTTGAGTCCTGGACCCAGTGGCTTGAAACTCATGCCGTGCTCATGTGCTCGCATACCCAAAATCCCGAGAGGAGAATGGAGAAGGGATTGCAGCATGGCCATCTCTCCTGGAGAGTGATTTCTGCTTTCTCTCTCTCTATGTCTCCCTGGCAAGGGGGACAAAATAGCAAAAATCTCTCTTGGGAAAAAAAAAAAAGGCAGATTAATGGGATGGATTGCAAATGTCATCACTGTAACAGATCTCAGTACTACAACTGATACTCAGTCTTGTCTTCCTTCTCTATCTATTTTGCATTCCCTTTGCCCTTAGGTGGCACCTGGTAGCAAGAAGATCCTTCAGTATGAAGTATGTCTGATATTTATGAAAGAGGTAGGAGGAGATTGAGTATAAACTTCTCAGAATGCAGCGAAGTTCTACAGAAGTCTTAGGCAGGCTTCTAGAGAGTTCCTGAGTCATTCACAAGAGGAGAAAGACATCTTGCAAAAATGGCCTGCATTAGTAGCCCCACCATGCTCTGTCACTGACTGAGAGCCCACTGAAGAAGTGTGACCTTTGTGTGATTATAGTAATTAATTCAGAAGAGGGGAAGCTGAGACTGCCAGTCAACTCTGCACCCTGTAGCAAGAGATCCAAGCTATGCACTTTCACAGCTGTCATATCATATCGTCATATCAGACTTGCAAGAATCAGAAATCTTACTCAATATCAAGCATCGTTAATCTCACAAGTAATCATCAGGTGTAAGCAAAGCAGGGAATGACAGGGACTTCCAACCCAGCTTCTCCTGCCCTTTCTTGCAGAGGAGGATGTGTTCTGGCACCAATTAATATACAAGGCTTCTAAATTGTGTACACTTGCAGATCTACTGCTAATCCTTTCTTTCTCCAAAGCTATTCTGAGTGCCTGACATGCACATCCTCTTCCTTATTCTAACCACCACCTCCTTATTTGTGGGGTTCTGATTTAAACATTTTTTTCTATGACCCTCCAAACCAGGTACTCTCTGATATGTATACAACACCCCTGCTATATACTTCTACTATGGAACATGTCATCTTTTATAATAATTATTTGTTTCTTATCTGTGTCCTTCCATAAACTAAGAGAGGAAAATGTTCATAGTCTCCTTATAGACAGAACCCTGTGCCTACCTTGTTCACCATTGCAAAGCCAATAACTATCACATTAGTCGCATAAGGTTAAGACTTAGTAAGTATTCACTGAATGAATTATGAACTAAGTTTTGTGGAGGCACAGAAAAAGGAGCCATTGTTTACATCTGGAAAGGAAATGAGAGTAAATATTCCTAAGGACACTTGAAATATTCAGACTGAGTGACCAGCAGATGGCATAACGGTTACATCACTGGACTCCCACATGGCTGACCACAGTTTGAGTTCCAGACCTGACAGTTTGAAACTCATGCCAGGATGGGACCAGCAGTTAGTGTAATGGCTATGTCACTGGACTCCCACAGTTCGAGTCCTGGACCCAGTGGCTTAAACTCACTCAGGCGCATGTGCATGCATGCCCAAGATTCCGAGAGGAGAATGGAGGAGAAGGGATTGTGGCATGGCCATCCCTCCAAGGGGTGATTTCTCGCATTCTGTCTCTCTGTCTCTCTGTCTTTCCAGCAAGGGCACACACCCTGTAGCAAAAACCTCTCAAAAGAACAAACTCATGCCACGTGTGTGTGCATGCATGTTCAAGATCCCAGGAGGATAGTGGATGAGAAGGGATTGTGACGTGGTCATCTCCCCACCTGGGAGGGGTGATTTCTCACTTTCTGTTCTTCTGTCTCTCTCTGTCTCTCTGGTGAATGCATGTGCCCTACAGCAAAAATCTCATTTTATATATATACAAACACTGAGTTGTGGTTGGTGGCAGTTTCTATCTGACACAAAGACTTCCAAGCTAGTCTCCTCAGATTTCTCTTGACAATGACAGATACCATGACAGATGAACACAGAAGGGGGACAATGATTCTTCCCTTCTCTGAAGTAGAAAAAAATTTTAAAGTCTTAAATTCCAGAGGCAGTATATTTGTATTTTCAAGCACTCAGGTCAAGATAAAAAGAGAAGGCAAAGGAGAGAGCTATGAAGAGAATGTGAGGTTTATCTGGAAATCTTTTTGTCCTTACTTAAGCATTCAGTCAATGAGTGATTTTAGCCAGAGGAGCATGATTGTTTCCCATTCCCTCTGCTGAGAGTACCTTCTTCATCAAAATAAGCATCAGCAATAAAATCATAATAGCTGGTGTCTAATCTTTTTAAGTTAGATTTATGGATCTTATCATGATCATTAGAGACATTCTTATCTAAGCAAAACAGGAAACAAATAGACTGCCCAGGGACACACACCTCTGATAAGGCACAGCCCATAGTATCACAGTAGAAAAGCCATTAAAAATGCCAGGCCGCTTCCCAATTTATCAATGTACACATCATACCAGGAATTCCCTCTGATGCCAGCCTCGCCTAGACTCTTAAAATGAATTGCTATAGTCCCCAATCCCACTCTACATCTGTTCATTGTGAAGTAAAGAAATATATCCACGGCACTTTTGGGGGTAGCATTTTAGAAATAAATACAGAGAGGAAAAAAGCCCTATAACTCAATCCCTTTGCTATTAGCCCTAGTTCCCCCTGGCCCATCACAGGCCTCCCTGGGCTATGTTTGCCCACCCATGCCTGAAAGTCAGATATGTCAAAGGAGATACAGCCTTAAAATCTCAAGTCAAAGCAGCCTTTGGCATAAATAAGACTGATGATCATCTGCATAGTGTGGGACCCAAAAGTCTCTGGCCTCCAGACACTCTCTCACTGGCATTTGGACTAAGTCTGAAATTCTGTCCTCACAATTTCTTTTTAAAGGAGAAAGGTGTGGGACCAGCCAATGGTGTAATGGTTACATAGCTGTACTCCCACATAGTTGACCATGGTTCTAGTCCCAGATGTGGTGGATTAAAACTCATGCCAGGTACACATGTATGCATGCCCAAGATTCCGGGAGGAGAACGGAGGAAAAGGAATTGTGGCATGGCCATCCCCCTGGTGGACTATTTCTCTCTTTCTCTCTCTCTGTCTCTCTGGCAATTACATGCACCCTATACAAAAATCTCTCTAAAATAATAATAGTAATAATAATAATAATAATAATAAAGGAGAAAGGCTGTTATCAGAAGCCATAGTCTTAGCCAGCAATAGGACTGACTTATCTGTGTTCACTTTCCCTTACTTGTAAATAAATTTTCCTGATGATATACTCCCTCTTTGGATGTGATGTTCTCTTGGCTTCAGATAAGAAGCAGAGTTTGTCTTGGGGAAAGGTGATCATTTCTATGCAGTTGATCTCTAGCTTCATTTAAAGAGCAGTGCTTCTGAGCCAGCCAGTGGTGTGGTGGTTAGGGTGTCTGGATCCCATATGGCCAACTACGCACTTTGAATCTCTGACCCAGCAGCTTGAAAAATATCCCATATGTGTATGCATGCATGTTTAAAATCCCAAAAAGAGTGAGAAATGGAAAAGGGATTGTGGCATAGCCATCCTCCACAGTGGTGGGGGGTGGGAGGCACCTTCTCACTTTCTCCCTTTCTCTCTCTTTCTGTCCAGTGCTCTAGCAAAAGAAGAAGGAGGAGGAGGGGATGACAGCCTCCTTGGCCACCCAAACTAAAGATGGCCATCTCTATTTTCTCCTACAACTCCTAAACTTTTTCTTTCTTTGTATTTACTCATTCTTTCGTTTGTTCATATCTGTCTGGTTTTCACCATAGACAGTAAACTCCATAAGGGCAGAGATAATCTCTCTGCTTAGTCCCTAGCAGAATAGTCCTGAAAGGAACCCAAAAGAGGGGTCCATCTGCACGGCAGGGGTCAGGTCAATAGACCACACCAAGTGTGTTTGTACAAAGAAACCTTTTATTACAGGTAAGTAGAAAGACACTGTGGGTTACTCCCAAAGCAGTGTCTCTCTGAGGCATGGGAGTTAAGGTTCTTATTTAGGAAACGTGGACAAAGCTAAGGAAGTCAAATAGGTTCTCACTGGCCAAGCGCGGTGATTGGTTGTGCTTCTCCATACAGCACATGTTATATAAATGAGGCTGTACCTCCTCTGGCTGGGAGATTTTAGTGTTCTAATGAGTTCAACAAAGTTTAGTAAGGATCTTTTCTCCCTTGTTCTCTCCCAGCTTCAACCAGTTCCAGCTGGCAAAGGTTCATGACTCTTCCTTGTAGTGTCACACTCCCTGCAAACAACCTTAGACAGCAGCTGGCAGGTGGCATGGTGGTTGAGGCTCTGGAATCCCACATGTCCAACCACGATTCAAGTCTCAGATCTGGCGGCTTGCTTTCTCACTCTCACTTTCCCTCTGTCTGTCTCTCTCTGGTCAAAACTGAAGAATAATGATAATAAATAAAATTAAAAGTAAATAAATCTTTTTGTTTAATTTATTTTTAATTAATTTATTTATTTACATTTAATCACATCTTTACAGTGTACAACATTTCTTTTTCCCGCACAAATACTATGCATGTTAGTTAAGCCAAAGATAATATTCTATAACTTATCAGCTAATAGCTTTTCATTTTTTTGTCAATTAAGCATACTTTCATTTGTTTTTTTCTTCCCATTTCCCCTCTCTCCCTTCCATACTAAACTTTTTTTCTGCATTTTATTGATTCACAAAATACCTTAAACTAAAAATATGGACAAAGCTGGAATCTAGTTACAAGTACACTGTAATTTTCTCCTGAAACATTTTTTAATTAATTAATTATTTCACATTCATTCCCTGAGCATCCTCACAACATATAAAATGTGATTTCCCATCCAGAATATACTGCATAGTGGCTTAATAATATATGTTATCATCAATAATTTTCCATTTCTCGTTATAATTTTTTCTAGTATATAATTTTTACTCACCCTCTGCCATTTCCCACCCTCCTCCCACACTATCTCAGGTGTCTACAGTTGTTTTCCATTCCTTTTTTTCCCCACATTTTATTTTATAATCTAATAGCAAGTCCATCTGATATATGTGTGTGTGTGTGTGTGTGTGTGTGTGTCTGTGAATACATGTCTGACTTTAGACATGAAACTGAGTAGAATGAATATACTATAAGGTAGCAGCTAGCTGATGCTATATAGCTTACTATGGTCATTAAATAGGTATTTTTTTAATTTCAAGAAAAGCAGCTTTATCTTTAATAAATCAAAGAAATGCTAAGGTACTTTACCTAAAACTTAAAGCCAGGAAACAGGTTAGGATTCTGTTCAAATAGTAGGTACATGAACCTATCAATAGCTCAAGACAGGACAAAAATTTTAATGCAATTAATTGTTACCACTGCGCATACTGCCTTCCAATAAATGTGTGCATAAATTCCACTCAAAACCTGGGACCTATAAGCCAATATAGAATTTTCCAAAATAATTGAAGGTTTCTGCCATTGGACATGAATGTGACTGCACAAAATTCATGCTTTTCTTGAATCTATGGAGGGGAAGCTGCCCTTCTCCATCATGCTCCACAGCTCAGCAACCTCCTTGGGGCTTTCATAGGCCATTCTCATTCGTACTTTACAACTTCCCATCCCACCCTTTGGTTCAACCATCTCACTCCAGCAAATGATTAGTTTCTAGTATCTATATTCATTCGTATTATTCAGAAAGTGGACATGAGTTTTCTGGAGCTTATCTAGAAGGACAACTCTCTCCTGAAAGAGGAAGAGAAACCTTCCTTCCATAAGATAAAATAGGAGAAGAATCCCGAGGTTTTATCCTGTGGAATATATGTCTCGAGGAGGAAGACAAGCATCTTCTAGTTGACCATCTCTGGAAAGTCGCTCTGGTCTGAGGTTTCATTTCTCTTCCAGAATGTAAACATTTACCTTCTGAGAGTAAAATCCTCAGCATGGTCCTCCTTATCTAATTACATTTAAATACCAAGAATTGTCTTTACCTCAGATCTCCAGTTTCTTTGCTCAGAAAGCCCTAACCATATAGGAAGACATGTGGAGCCCCACACCCTCCTTTGTCCTCCTCAAGCTGCCATCTACTAATTTCCTATTCTTTCTCCTAACTTCAACAGGAACTTTAGATATTAGCTTTTGAACCTCTGCTAAGCTCTGCTATCACTTTGGAGAATTCTATCACCTATGTGGACACACATTGGGGAAGTGGGAAAACCTGATATTCAATAAAATTGAACATTGTGAGGACCAACAGATGGTGTAATGGCTATGTCACTGAACTCCCATGTAGTCGACCACGGTTTGGGTCCCAGACCCAGTGGCTTAAACTCAACACAGGGCACGTGTGTGTGCATGCGTGCCTAAGATCTGTAGAGGAGAAGGGATTGCGGCATAGCCATCCCCCCCCCACCCCGGGTGTGATTTCTTACTTTCTGTCTCTCTGTCTCTGTCTTTCTGGCAAGCGCATGAGCCAGAGCAAAATATCTCTCAAAAAAAGAAATTGAATATTATGAAGAGTAGTTCAAGGGTAGTCAAATCAGATCTGGAAATGGAAGTCATTCTATGTGTGCTACATATGAAGCCTTTAGTACAAGGAATTAGAGGTAACTAAAAGATATAGGGAAATTAAATTCAGGAAAGCCTATAGCACCACCCTAAATACCTTACAAGACACTCACTAAGGACTTGTTTCAAACTTCCCATCTTCATCTGTCTTTAGAGCCTTCTGAGCCTACTTTCCAGTCTCCTCTAATTGGCAAACTTTTATCCAACTTCATATTAGAAGAAAGCAGAGGGCCAGGTATGGTGGGACAGCAGTAATATAATATTACATGATGCTAAGGCCATGTGAAAAAGGCCCCAGTTCATGTCCCAAGGCCCCCTAGAACACAAGAGGCACTCATATGCCCATGATCTTGGCTGACTAAGACTTGGGCTGGACTGGGAGAGAGACCCTGTTGAGGAAAGGAATTAATTCCATTATATATTTGGTTATTCTGATCAAAAATATCTTTTCAGTAAAGATAAACATTCACAGATGATAATATCCCTAGACATTTAAATACTAAATTAAAATGTTGAATATATATTCACAATGGAATGGAACAACTGCTTGAATACTTGCAAAAGTGGTTCCATTGCTACATTTTCAGGGAGCCAATTCTGGACTGTTTTTATTAGGGAAGAGTTTCCCTTAAAATTATAAACTTCAAACCATGAATATCAAATATCCTTTGATGTTTTAGGTCTTCATGATTGAATAGTTCTGTGCTTTTTCTGCTACATTAAATAAAAATGGGAAAGTAAAATGGTTGAATGAATGGTGGCATGAAATTTCTTTTAACTCAGCATGAACCCACAGAAACCAAGAAACATTAAAAGTCCATGGGTTTAAAAAGGGACTGAATTAATTAATAAGAAACTAAAAAGTCTAACTAATTTAAAATTAACCTTTTAGATCTTGCAAGATAGAAATACACTTATATAGTCTGCTCTTAAAACTTAGTATTAGTGGGACCAGCAGATGGTGTAATGGTTACATTGTTGTACTCCCACATAGTCAACTGTGGTTCGAGTCCTGGACCCAGTAACTTAAATTCACACTGGGCTCATGTGCATGCATGCCCAAAATTCCAAAAGGATAATAGAGGAGAAAGGATTGCTGTGTGGCCATCCCTCCTGGTGGGTGATTTCTTGCTTTCTTACTTTCTGTCTCTCTGTCCCTCTGTCTCTCTGGCGAGCAAGCAAACCCTACAGCAAAAAGCTCTCTCAAAAAGAAAAAAAAAAAAGAAATAAAGAAAAAAAACTTAGCATTAGCTATGGATGTTTTAGAAATCAACGTATAAGAAATATACCAGAAAAACATAGACGGTGCCTTGCTGTAACAGTATGTATTAAACAGTGGCTGAGAAGAATACTAAGAAAGCAGTTAAGAACCTGCCTTGGGCAGGCCTGCATATGGCATGGTGGTTAAGGCACTGGAACTCACATGACCGACTCTGTGGTCCAAGTCTCAGACATGGTAGCCTGAAAAATGCATCAGCCACGTATGTGTACATGCCCCACATCTCAAGAGGAGTACGGAGGAGAAAGAATTGCAGCATGACCATCCTCCTTAGGGATGATTTCTCACTTTCGCTTTCTCTCTGTCTCTCTCCGGAAAGTGCTCGCTACTTATGGCAAAAACATATAAAATAATAATAAGAAGAAGAAGAAGAATGTGCCCTGGACTGTTGAGATAGAGACTAGAAGTATAGCTATTCCAAGGAATACGAAAACAAACTACCAGGTGATTTTTTTTTTTTTTTTGAGAGAGAGAGATTTTTGCTATAGGGCACTTGCACTCACTGGAGAGACAGAAAGTGAGAAATCACCCCCCACCACCACTGGAGGTATGGCCATTCCACAAGCCCTTCTCCTCCACTCTCCTCTCAGGATTTTGCGCATACACACACACATGTCTAGTATGACTTTTAAGCCACCAGGTCCAGGACTCAAACTGTAGTAGATTATGTGGGAGTCCAGCGACATGACCATTATGCTATCTACTGGTCCCAACTACCAGATGATTTGATGTAATTGGAAAGCTGAAGCTAAAGACATAATCTAATCTGTGAAGAGCCCTCTAATTTCTCATCTAGAGCGTATGTTTGGCTACAGAAAGGAACTTCTAAAGAAATTGCACCTACAATCTTTTCACTGTACCCCTTCTTCCAACAGATGATAGTCACCACTATCGCAGAACAATAACAACTCTAACTCTTTTCTGCACTTCTCTGCCTATCTCTGGTCCTCCTAGGAAGAGTACTCCTCATTTCCTGAACGAGAATGCTTATCGTCAGAAGAAACATTCCACCACACACAGGACCCTGTGCTAGGTTTGAAGGTATGAATCAAATAAAACACAGTCTGATTTCATGCAGTAGAAGAAAACAAAGAACCTATACTATTGCCTGTCCAGAATTCTACTCTTCTGGGCAGTAACCTCCCAACAATGTCTGGATAATGCTCCTCTTTGTCCTCCTCCTCCACCACATGGTTCAAGTAGACATTGCTGTGTTCTGTTTAATCTCATACACTTTCTAGCAGAGTTATTGATCCAGAGGTAGGTACTTGACTCAACCCAAACCATGCAAATATATTGCCTCTGAATTCTCTGATGGTGAAAAAGACCCTTTGGGAGAATAGAAGTTGTCAAGTACAATGCTCTTGAGCCATCAGCAGCTGTGTTTGTAAAAGAAAATTAAAAGTAACAGCAGTGAAACTGGGAAAAATTAGGCAGAGAGAAAATAATTCTACTTTGAAACCTATTTTTAGACAGCTCGAGGTGTGTATGTGTATGTGTGTGTGTGTGTGTGTGAGAGAGAGAGAGAGAGAGAGAGAGAGAGAGAGAAAGAATGGAATAGTAAACATAGGCTGGGGTAGGCCATGAATGTCCTCCTGAGTCAGGCTAGGACTTGCTTTATCCTAACAAAAAGTGAAGGAGTTCATTAAAAGATTTTAATCACAGAATTCCACATCTCTTAATTTAACAAAATCCAAATTCTCCCAAGATTTAGCTCTAGAATTAATAACTCCTAACATGAATGGTTCCCAGTGTCCCTTTCTCCCTTTCTTCTCAGGTACTAATATCCCTTTTAGAGCTTGGCTCAGAAATAGTTACAAGCTCTTTCTTAATACCCTCAGTGAACCTCTGAAGAGAATTCACTTTATTCTAAGGTAGAATAAAAGGAACTTCAACATGAAAATAGAATAAATTGGGACTAGTAGATGGTGTAATGGTTACATCACTGGACTCCCACACAGTCGACTGAGGTTCAAGCCCCAGACCAGGCGGCTTGAAACTTGCGCTGGACGCATGTGTGTGCATGTCCAAAATACTGAGAGAATGGAGGAGAAGGGATTACAGTGTGGCCATCCCCCTTGGGGGTGACTTCTCACTTTCTGTCTCTGTCTCTCCAGTGAGCGTCTGCACCCAATAGCAAAAAATAACTCTCAAGAAAAAAATAGAATTATGGTCTGTTGGGCCTGTCCCTTACAGATTTCAGATACTTGTCTAGAAGTCTGCTCCTGAGTCTCACGTGTGCTATTTACCCCCATACACCATGTGAAATACGTATCCTAGAGATTTAAGAATTGTCTTAACTGCCTCCCAGTTGCAGTTTAGCAGAAAGAATTACAATCCACCACTCCTAATAGACTTCAACATCTTCATGGGCAAGGAAGAGTGAGGCACATTTTCATTATGCTGCCCACTGAAATAGTCCATCTTTGTTTCTAATTTGAGAGTTACAATTCTTCCCTGTGTAACTGACATCAATGAGACACATCTTCAACACAAAGCAAATTTTTTTTTACATGGCACATGCACTCACTGGAGAGACAAACGAAGAGAGAGAGAAAATTCACTCCCCAGGGGACATAGCCACACTACAATCCCTTCTCCTCTAGTCTCCTCTTGGGATTTTGGCATAACTTTTCAAGCCATAGGGTCTAGGACTTGAACTGTGAATTCAGCCATGTGGGATCCAGCTGCCTTACCCTCCATGCCACTGGCTGGCCCCAAAGTGAAAACATTTTAACCCACATAGCTAAAGAACTTAATCACTATTGTATGTGTTTAACAAAAACTACTCACATATAATAAGACCCTAGTTCTTAAAGAATACAATACTGAAATTAGGGCAGGGGAAACCTTTAGGTGTGAAATGATGAAGATCTAATTTCATGATAATGATGACCTACTGTCGTGAATAATAAAGATAAAGAAGAAAGACAACTGAAATTTATTTAAGAGATATAATTAATAGAATGTGGTCATGAATGAAATTGAAAAAGAAAAAGGAATCTAGAATGACTCCCAAATGTTTAGCTTAGAATGACTCTCAAATGTTTAGCTTAAAAAACTATCTTAATAATGGACCCATTGGTGCTAGCAGGTGGTGTAGTGGTTAAGGCCCTGGGATCCCATGTGGTCGACCATAGTTCAAGTCCCAGATCCAGCAGCTTGAAACTCACAGTGGTTGTGTATGCATGAATGCCCAAAAACCTTAGAGGAGAATGGAGGAGAAGGTATTATGATGTGGCCATCCCCCCAGGGGGTTATTTCTTGCTTTCTGTCTCTGTTTCTCTCTGTCTCTATGGTGAGTGCATACACTCTAGAGCAAAAAATCTCTCAAAAAGTAATAATAATAAATAATGGACTCATTAGTCAAGAGATCAGGAAGAGGGAGCCAGTATAGTTGGAGAAGAAAATGATGAGTTCAGTTCCGGACATGTTTTATTCAAGCCAATGTAAATGTAGTAGAGATGTTCAGTAGGTAGGTAGAATGTGAAATAGAAATGAGAATTATAGTAATAATGTCAATCCAATAAAAATTACCAGAAACACCAGGCCAGAAGGTACTAGGGTGGTTGAGGCACTGGACTTCCATGTGGCCCACCATGGCATGAGTTCCAGATCAGGCAGCTTGAAACTCACACCAAGTACGTGTGTGTGCATGTCCAAAATCCTGAGAGAAGAATGGAGGAGAAGAGAGTGCAGCATGGCCATCCTCCCTGGGAGGTGATTTCTTGTTTTCTGTCTATCTGTCTCTCTTTTGAGCACATTAGCCTATAGAAAAAAAAAAAAAAAAAACTCTCAAAAAAATGAATTCTCAGGAACACAAATGTAGTCTAACAACATTAGGTTTATTCAACCTGGTACAACAAGGGAGAACATACACCATGAGAAATCTTGGGCATCTAGATCAGAGGGAATAGAAATAAACTCTTTGAAGGGTTGGGGCTACTATTAAGGGGGCTTGAGGGGGGCTTAGGAGAAATGAGGAACTTCTGTGGAATTGAAAGCTGTCATAAAGTGAAGGCAGTAGTAGTTAGGTATTTTAGTAGGCTTTGTTCAGAAGACAGAAGAAACAGAAGGGCTTGAATCATTGGTTAAAAGCATTTCACAGCTGTAATGTGACCTTGGGAGAAATAATGTTTTCTGTTAATTTTGCAGTTAGCTCTCTATATGTGCTTGTTATCACAGCCTAATTATTAGCTAGACTTACAGTAACTCCCTCAAGCCTGGGCATATATTTACTTTTCTAGACCTTTAGTTGTCTTCAGCTTATAGTTGGTAAACCGTGGAAGTAGATTAGCTGTTCAATAATGATACTAAGGGCAAGACTCTTTGGCCCACCTTACTCTCACTTAGCTACATTCCCAATCTTTAATAAGGCATTGGACAGTTTCTCAAGCTAAAGTGCTTGCAAACAGCTTCAATCACATTAGCTACCACCCACCATCCCCCATTTTACAAGTCATGAAGGCACTCCTATACAGAAATCCTGCGACAGAAAAGAAATAGATTATTTTTAAAAAATAGAAGCTGAAAATATCCTTAAAATATGGGTAATAGAAATTAATGGAGCCAGCAGATGACACAGTGGTAAAGGCACTAGACCCCACATGGCCAACTTCGTGGTTTGAGTCCCAGAACCTGTAGCCTAAAAAACATGGCAGGCATGTGTGCATATGAGCCCAAAAATCCTAAGAAGAAAATGAAGGAGAAGGGATTAATCACTTTCCCTTTTTCTCTGTCTCTCTCTAGCGGGCACATGCACCATACAGTAAAATAAGTAAATAAATAAATAAATAACTGACTAGAACATAAAAGTATGTGATGGTGTCAATACAAGGAGAGAATGGTTTAACATGAAAGTAGCCAACAGACAAGATGCTGCAGAAATAAAAATAAGAAAATACCCACTGAATGGATAATTTAGGAGATCATTTCTATGGTGGGGACAAAAGCCGGATTTCTATAGAAAGTGAAGGAATGGAGACTGCAAAGTAAAGTATGGGTAAATGTACTTTCAAGTGTAATGCCATGATGCAAAGGAGAAACCATAGCAGTTAGCAGTGGACACGAAGTTAGGGAAATGTCTTCTGTTCATATCTGCAGACAAGTTGGAATGTTTTACATGTTGAGTGGGAAAGAGCTAAAAGAGGAGAGAGGGAAGATCCAGGGGAAAGAAACTAATTAATGATGATGCAAGTTGTGGAGATGAGAGGGAAGGTATCACGCACAGGTGTAAGACATACATCGATTGAGACCAAAGGTAAATAGGTAAGATGTGGTGTTGACATGGGTAGCTGGGAGGGCAGGAAGTTGAAGAAGGCCTGGGGGTTCAAAGGGCAGTTGTACAGAGGTCCTCAGGGAGAAATGATGCATGCACAGTGAGCCCATGTTGGGTGACATAGTTCATTGCACTTTGCTAGCCTGTCCACTTTCCTGTATGAAACCCAAAGAAGCACCTTATCAAGCAGCCTGTAGGAAGGACACCTTGACGTCTCCTTTTCTCTTTTTGGAACATTTTAAGACACTCATCTTAATCATGTCTCAACTAATGTTCATTTCAGTATTGAAAAGAGATTGTGACAATAAGTATATAAGATAAACTATACAGTAACTACTTTTAACATTATAATAGGCATAAAATGTTGTTGATAGTATTCATGTGTGATTATTTCAAACCCAAGTATCTCAGTGTCAGAAGATAACCTGGTCTGTTCTTTCACAGGAAAAATAGAGGGAAGTTGGTGGAAGCTCAAGTTCCTGCCCTCCCAGCTACCCACATCAGCACATCTTACCTCTTTACCTTTGGTCTCAATCGACGTTATGTCTTCCAGCCGTTATTCTTTTATACGCTCGAAGTCCCCGTTTGGCCAATAGGAGCATCTTCGAGTTGACTTGAATATTCTTTTGGCACACCTCCATTAGTCTTTGAGCATTTCCCCAACTTTTTTGACCCCATTCACTTTGCATCTTTCCTGCCTTTAGACTGGAATCAGCTATTTCTCCACACAACCCTGAAGAATCAGTATTTCTTTTATTTCCAAGCCAAAAATATAATAAAATGTCTCAAAAGTAACTAATATCAACTAATAGCTTTAACAGGGTATAGTAAAATAATTTTCCAGTTCATTAGTTAAGGTTCTGGTTGAATTTTTATTATCAAGACTAAATACTTGAAGTACTACATTTAATCTTCTTTAAAATCATGGCTCCCCTAAGATGTCAAAGAAATGACAGATTAATAAAGCCAGGACTTTAGAATTTGATCCTGATAGTGAAGAGCCAGGTTCAGTTTATAACTTCATGGACAACCAAGACACAGAGTTTCACTTAATCTGACAGACTTTTCCCAGAAGGCATATAAATAGAATGCAATTTATTAACTTGCTCATTGTTCTTTGCTATTGCCGCTGATAAATCATGATATAGTAATCAAATCACAATTTCTAAATCCTAAGAGGACCTTACTCTAATCCTACTCTATGTCCAGTATTTGGGTTTTATAAAAACAAAGCAGGTCACATGAACCGAAAACTTTCCCTTTTGCTTCAAAGGAAATAAAGTTTTCATAAATCCTAAGAAATTGAGCCAGCTTGTGGCATGGTGTTTAAGGCAGTTGGATCCCACATGACCAACAGTGTAGTTCAAGACCTAGACCCAGTGACTTGAGAAATATCCTGAGCACATGTACATAGATGGCCAAAATCTTCAAAGGAATAATGGAAGAGAAGGGATTGAGGAATGACCATCCCATGGGTGGGGGGAAGTGCTTTCTCACTTTCCTTCTGTCTCTCTCCAGAGAGCACACATGCCCTCTAGCAAATTAAAATATAAAAAATTCTAAGAAATTTCCCAGAATACAAAATCTGTCATGCTCCTGTAAAAAAAAAAAAAAAAAAAAAAAAAAAAAAAATTTCACTTGATACTTTAGAACCAAGAGCACTTTTGTCTTTACTTAGTAAGTTGCAAATATGTGAATAAACTAAATTACTTTAGATTGCCATCAGCAAATAGTGGAACTGGGAACCAGCAGTTAGTGTAATGGCTATGTCGCTGGACTCCCACGTAGTCAACTGCAGTTCACGTCCTGGACCCGGTGGCTTAAAACTCATGCTGGACGCGTGTGTGTGCATGCCCAAGATCCCGAGAGGAGAATGGAGGAGAAGGGATTGCGGCATGGCCATCCCCCCTGGGGGTGATTTCTTGCTTTCTGTCTCTCTGTCTCTCTCTGTCTGTCTGGTGAGCGCACGCGCCCTATAGCGAAAAACCTCTCAAAAAAAAAAAAAAGAAAGAAAAGAAAAAGAAAATAGTGGAACTTTGTTATCAGTTCAATTGTTAATTTGGATCCCAGCTCTAAACCTTATGAACTCTGTGACCTGGTGAGTTAATTAATTCCTCTATGCCTCAATCTCTTAATTTATTAAATGGGCTTTGTGAAGTCAAACAGAATAGCTATTATTTAAGTACCATCAAAAAGCCTAGAGATTAAGTGCTCATAACGATTTGCTATTGCTATTACTGGCTTTCTTCTATTATGTATAATTCTTGCAATTACCAGTGCCACTTGTGTCAGTCAGTTTAGGCAAAGGGATGCTTCAGTAACAAATTAATCAAAAATCTCACTGGCTTTAACATGGAAAAGTCATTTCTCACTCAAGTTAAGTCCATTGTGGGTTCTGATAACTCATCAGGACAGCTGCCTCGATGTGGTGACTCAGTATCTTGGACTGCTTCAACCTTATGGTTCTATCATCTCAACACATGGTCTTCGGAAGCCATGACTGCTAAGACAGAGGAAAAGAATGGAAAAATTGTGGAGTCTTTTCACTGCCTCACATCATTCTCATTCTTATCTTCCAGGCCCGAATTATCACATGGCTCTTTGTAACAACAAATAGATTGAGAATTGTCGCTCTGTATTTCCAAGAAGGAAAGGAATACTGAATGTTGATTTGCATTACTAACTTCTGTCTTCTCTTTCTCTAGACATTGAATTTACCACTATGCTCAAACTAAAATAACACATGGGATATCTTGAGTCCTATTGACTTGATAGTTAATCAATATCTTGAACAGGTTAGTTTAATACAGAAAGTAAAGACAAAATTTTAAACAGTAGTATAAAAATTGACAATTTTC
>NW_006159901.1:1489845-1496957 GCF_000334495.1 Tupaia belangeri chinensis | reverse complement strand
AAAAATTGACAATTTTCAAGAACAATTCTCACTTCCTTTAAAAGAAATGTCCACAAGAATATATGTTTTCATGAGAAAGAAACTCATTATTTTTTCGCCAGTTTTATTGACGTATAATCAAGCAATAAAAATTAAAATTACATACTTTTAAGATATACAATGTGATGTTTTGATATGTGTATACATCTTAAATGATTACCACAATCAAGCTTATTAGCACATCCATCACTTCATATAGTTACTGTGTTTGTTGTGTGTATGTGTGTGTGTTGTGAAAACACTTATGTTCTACTCTCAACAAATTTCAGTTGTTAATACAGTATTAATAACTATAGTTGAATCCTCTACATTAGCTCTCCATTCTGCATAACTGAAACCTTGTACACTTTGACTAATAATTCCCTATTCCATGCTCACTCCAGACCCTGGCAACTTCTATTCTACTCTGTGCTTCTATGAGTTTAACTTTTTAGATTACACATATAACTAAAATCATTCAGTATTTGCCTTTCTTTTTCTGGCTCAATTCATCAGTATGTCTTTCAGGTCTATCCATGTTATCACAAATGGCAGAATTTCCTTCTTTTTTGTGGCTGAATAATATTTATTGTAAATATATACCACATTTTCTTAATTCATCCCATCAAGTGACACTTAGGTTGACTTCATATTAGGGTTATTGTGAATAATGCTGTAGTGAACATGTGAGTGCAGATATCACCTTGACATACTAACTTTAATTCCTTTAAAAATATACCCAGAAATGGATTGCTGGATCATATGGTAGTTTTGTTTTTAATTTTTTGAACAACTTTCATACTGTTTTCTATAATAGTTGTATTAATTTACATTCCTACCAAC
This sequence comes from Tupaia belangeri chinensis, assembly GCF_000334495.1. NCBI lineage: Eukaryota > Metazoa > Chordata > Mammalia > Scandentia > Tupaiidae > Tupaia > Tupaia belangeri. Next base: position 1,496,096 of record NW_006159901.1, on the reverse strand, counting down.
AGTGTACAGGGATCTTCTATATCTTTGCCAACACTTATCTTTTTGTCTTTTTGATACTAACCATCTTAATAGTGTAAGGTAGTGATATCTTATTATGGATTTAATTTGCATTTCCTTGATTATTAATAATGTTTGCCCCTTTTCATATACTAATTGACCTTTTACATGTCTTCATTTAGTAATGTCTATTCAGGTCCTTTCCCAATTTTTAAAATTTATTTATTTGTTTTCTTGCTATTAAATTGTTTCCCGATTTTTAAAACTGATTTATTTGCTTTCTTGCTATTAAATTGTTTGTTATATTGATATATCTTGAATATTAATCCTTTATCAGATACACGATTTGCAAATATTTTCTCCCATTCTGTAAGTTGCCTTTACATTTTGTTGATTGTGTTTTTTTGCTCCTCATATACTTTTTAGTATAATGAGATTCCATTTGTCTATTTCTGACTTTATTGCTTATGCTTTGTGGTCATATCCAAAGAGTCATTGCCCAAGACAATGTCGAAAGCTTTTTCTGGGGACAGATGGTGGTGCAGCAGTACAGCAACTGACCCCACATGAGAAAGTTCTGGGTTAACATCCTGAGACCTCTCTGCACATGATGGGCACACTCACATACCCATAATTCAGCCAGAAAGTGCGAAAGGAGCTCGCAGTACTGGAACCTTGTTGAATACCCCTCCCTCTCTCTCTCCCTCCTCTCTCAGAGGAAATAAATCAATATTTTAAGTATTTATATTATTTCATTTGTTATTATTATTTTTTAAGTTTGCTATAGGATATGTGTGCTCATGAGAGATAAACAGAAAGGGAAAGAAAATGAGCAAGCAAGAAAGCAAGCCACAAGCTCTGGAACTTGAACTATGGTTGGCCATGTGCAAGTCCAACACCACAACCACTACACCACCTGCTGGACCCAACAAACAATAATTTTATAGAAGTCTTTTCATTTTCTAACACAGTTTGATAGTTTAATATCTTATGTTTAAATTCTTCATTCTTTTTAAGTTTCTATTTTTTTAACGTATGGTATGAGATAAAAGTTCAATTTCATTTTTTGCATTTGGACAGCCAGATATTCCAACATCATTATTGAAAAGACTATACTTTCCTGTTGTGTTCTTGGCACCTTTGTCAAAGAACAATTTACCATAAATGTGTGGATTGATTTCTAGGTTTTCATTCTGTTCCATTGGAGTACATGTCTATTTTTATACCAGAACCATACTATTTTGATTACTGTGACTTTGGAGTATATTTTGACAAAAATTAGTCTGAAATTTCTGATCTTTTTGCTCATGATTGATTTGGCTATTCAGGGTCTTTTGTGGTTCCATAAAAATTTTAGAAATGTTTTTTCTATTTCTGAGATAAGTGTTATTGGAGCTACAGTAGGAATTACATTGAATCTGTAGATGACTTTAGGTGGTGTGGATATTTTAACAATAGTCTTTCAATCCATGAACACAGGATATCTTTCCATTCATTTATGTCTTCTTCAATTTCTTTCATCGGTGTTCTATAATTTTCATTGTACAGGGTTTAACCTATTTGCTTAAATTTATTCTCAAGTATTCTACTTTTTTTTCTCAATTCTGATGTAAATGAGATTGTTTTCTTACTTTCTTTCAGATAAATTGTTAGTATATAGGAAGTACATAAAAATGTAACTGTATCCTCCAGTTTCACTGAATTCAGAGAAAGATAAATGGAAAAAAGTCACAAATATGAACTTTGAAAGATTTTGATAGAGAAATGCCAGAGGACAGAGGATGAATATTCCAGGGTGAAGAAACATAAATAAAAACAGACCCATTCTAAGAACCACAATAAGCCTGTCTATTTCTCTGAATAATCAATGTGTTGCTTTGATGAGTGCATAGAAAAGATAAGCTAGCTCTTCTTATGCAAGAGAACTATATCATGGTGATGTCATAATTAGGAGTGAAAAAATATAGAACCACCCTCAAGAAATTTAAGATGTAAAAATGAGGGAATTGTTTTAAGTTCTTGGAAAATGGAATTAAAGTACAAATTTATATTGATGCATAAAAATTTTGAAATCCATCCATAGTTTTGGCATAATATGCACTTTCCCTGAACTTTCTGAAGTCCTCATATTTTCAAAGAAATAATGAAAACTACTGTGATAAGTGTTGTAGCTGAAAACACAATTGAGCCTCAGCCTTGGATGATGTTGAATGCCAGAACAACGACTTTATTCTATAAGCAGAAAGGGGTAACCAACAGTTTTTGGGAATGAAGTGGCTAGGTCTCTATTTTGTAAGGGAAAGCATAATACAGAATGAATTATCAAGAGGAATAATTTGGAAGCAGATCATTTTGTTAAACGGTTATTGCAATATGTCAAATAGGATTGATGAAGATATGCAGTAGAGACCATGAGAGCAGGAAGAGTCAAGGAAAGAAAAGATAGATTCAGTGTTAAATTTCTGGGACTGATTCATTGTAAATATAAGAATGTAAAATATTTACAAACTCAGAGCCTGTTAATGGCATTATCATTTAGAGAATACAACAGGGGAATTGTGTAAGAACGAAACTGACCCATTAGGGACTTGTGGAACCTAAAAACATTGGCAGTTTGGGGCTGGCCCTGTAGCTCGTGGTCAGGCACAGTGCATCAGAAGCCGGATCTCACATGGCTGACTGTGGTTAGAATATCAGTTCCAGTGGCTTAAAAAAATACCAGACATGTGTGCATGTATACACAAAATATTGACAGAATGGAGAAATGGAGGGAAAAGGACTGTGGTGTGACCACACCCATTTAGAGGATTCTCTGCCTCTCTCTCTCTCTCTCTCTCTCTCTCTCTCTCGTAAGCAAGTGCCCTCTAACAATTAAAAAATGATAGTTTTGAGTCCCAGATCTGCTTGCTATTCACAAATTGGTCAATCTTGAGAAAGCTGTTTAACCTCTGTATGCCTCTAAGGATTAAATAAGTCAATGAAAATAAAGAGCTTAGCATAATGCCTAAATCATAGCAAGTGGTCAATAGACTTAACGTTTCTTTTTCTTTTTTGCTATAGGGCACATGTGCTGACCAGAGACAGATGAAGAGAGGGAAAGTAAGAAATCACTCCCCAGGGAGGATAGCCACACTACAATCCCTTTTCTATTCTCCTCTTAAGAGTTTTGGACGCACACATACCCAGTGTATTTCTCAAGTCACCTGACCTGCCACTCAAATCATGCAGTTGGCCACATGAGATCCAGCCACCTTAACCTCTGTGCCATTTGCTGGCCCAGAGTTAGCTATCTTTATTATTGTTATTATCATTATTATCATTATCATCCATGTGGAGATGTCTAAAAGACCATTATAAGTCAGAGTTCAGAAGAAAAATGAGGCTTGAGATAGACATTTGCATTACATTAAAAGTAATGATTGAGCATAAGAATAGAGAGGAAGATAGCCAAGGATAGGTATCATCTGGAAAGAGGGCTGACATCAGAGTTTTCATTTAAGGCATTAGTGAAGACTCCCTAGGAAACACAATGAGTAGTTCACCCCCACCACTTGATAGTTACATGACTTACCAGGGACATCCAAGCACAGGGAGACAACATCAGTGGATTCAGGTAGTCTCTGCACATATTCCATCAAAGCCTAATTTCGATGATTATTTATTTTACGTTAAAAATTTTCAAGTCTCGGATTGGTCTTCATAAATCATAAAGTCATAAGAAATCTTTCAATGATCTTTCTAATCTGTTTCTTCAGGTAGAGAAAGGGAAACCCCAAGTGACTTACACAGGTCAGATTTTAATTAATGACAGCATCTAGACTTAAGGTCTCAAACATGATGCTGCATATGGAGAGTCATATGGCTTAGTAATATGATAATGCAATAAAGGACTGTCTCTTTCTATGTTGATTTAGGTTACTGTAAGACCATTTCTTCTTCTCAAGGAGCATTTGCATTATTCAGGGTTTTACAACCTTAGAACTATTATTAACATTTTTGTTAAAGAATTATTTAATTTTATTTATTCATTCATTTATTTTAATTTGACGAGAGCGAGAAAGTGAGAAAGCAAGCCACCAGGTCTGGGACTCGAACCATAGTCAGCCATTTGGGAGTGTCCAGCGCTTTAACCACCATGTCACCTACTGGTCCCCCTATCATTAACATTTTGGACTAGACAACTTTTTGTTTTACAGGGCTCTCATCCTATTGTACAATGTTTAGAGCATCCCTTCTACCCACTAAATTTAAATATAATTATCTCCAACCCAGTTTTGACAACCATAAAACATCAACAGGCATTGCCATGTGGCCTGGGAAGGAGGACGAGGGGAAGAAGGGGGCGAAACTGCTCCAGGTTGAGACTATTAATAACAAGTTAATTTTTTTTTTTATTAAGAAGTGATAAACTCACCCAAAGTCTCAGAGTTAGTATTAGGTATCAGATAAGTATAATAATCCAATTTTTTAAAGAATTATTTTTTTTTATTTGCTTTGGGCTCATGTGCTCACCAGAGACAGACAAAGAGAGAGAAAAAGGAAAAATGAGAACACAAGTTGCCAAGTCTAGGACTCAAACCTCTGTCAGCTAAGTAGGAGTCCAGTGCCTTAACCACCATGACACCTGTTGCCCTCCTCCAATTTTTTTTTAGAGAGTTTGTTGTTGTTGTTGTTGTTGTTGTTGTTTTCTATGCGCTTGCCTGAGAGACAGAAAGTGAAAAATCACCTCCTAGGGGGATTGCACTCCGCAATCCAGTCTCCTCTCAGGACTTTGGGTATGCACGCACATGCACCCAGAATGAGTTTTAAGCCACCTGGTCCAGTATTCAAACCATGGTCAACTACGTAGGAGTCCAGAAATGTACCCAGTACACCATCTGCTATAGGATTCAAGATAAAATACCATTTTAAGAAATAATGCAATAAAGTAAAATCTATCTGTTGGCATTCTACAAAACACTTAAATATCCAAAACCTAGATTTTCTAATTCCTCTATTTTTGTATTACTCTAAATGTGTTTCATAAAGTCCTATAGTTACAAGAAATATTAATAGGAATTCTGTGGGAAAAGGGTTCTATAGTCAAGAAGAGCTGAGGACTATTGGTTTAAAAGTTAAATATTTTTCTTTTCCACACAACTCGTCAAAGCCTTTACCATGTCTATGAGCAGTATAAATCTCTAAGAAGCACATCCAAAATGGTCTCTATCATATTTAGCAATGCAACTTTGTTTATGGAGTTTCTCAAGAGATTAATGTTCCTCAGAATAAACTTTGGGAAACTCTGTGCTGTCCTTACTACCTTACTAGCCTCTGTGATCACACCACCTGAGCTCTGGAGCTGCAAGGACAGTTCAGTGAAGAACCAGCCAGGGGCCTGCAGATCTGCTACTAACAAGTTAGAATCATGGTAATATGTAGTTGTCTTTTGCTCAGGAAGGCACTAAATTTAATTTCTACCAGAAGCTTCTGTTATACTTGATTGTAACAGCTGGGTTATTTTGTTTATTTATTTGGTTGTGTTTTTTCATGATAAACTATGAGAATGATCCTGCTACAAACAGAAGTATTATTTGAAACAGTACTAGGGTGCTCAGAGTTGTGAAGAACCTAACACTAAAGCTATGGGAAAAACAGGAAGCAGGGTCCCTCTAAGAAACCAAGGAGCAGTCATTCTGAGACAGCTGCTTTGGCTCCAGTCATCAATAACCCACTCCTACCTGAGTATATCCCCTAGAGATTCCACAAGATGTTGACTGGCTTATTAAGAGCAAGGAATTAAGACCCTGGGTGCATGTATGTCTTTCCACAATGTTAGAATTTATTGCAGAGTCCAGAGTTTAGCATAACAAAGCAGTCAGGTCAAAGGATGAGAATAACTCATACCAGTCGGTCACCTTGAGCAATCTCTGGAGGCACAAAGTCAATCATGAGTCCCCAGACGTCCTAGGCATCTGCTAAGGCCGCTTTGACAGTCAACAGAATCCATTTCTGGGAGGTCTCAGGAAGGGTCCAAGGATGGGCACTGAGGCTAGAACAAAGGCAGTGAGTCTCGGGTTGCAACCCAGGTAACAAGGACAACAAGTCTCAAAGAGTGACTGGGAGCAATGTGCTCTGGTTATGGTACCAGGAGCAGAGTGGCTCTGGAAAAGGCTCTTATGCTTCATAGTGTCTCTTAGATTAGCACATGTGTCTAAGATTAGCACACAGTGAGCTTGTCCAACTCTGTTTGACCAGTATATCTGTTGTTTTAG
>NW_006159901.1:1455161-1489724 GCF_000334495.1 Tupaia belangeri chinensis | reverse complement strand
ATTCCTGTTATGCCTTCCAGTCTGGTAAGAGAAGCAAGGAATTGGGATGTACACATCAACTTGTCTACAGCTTCTTGCAGGCTTGTCATTACAGAGTCCATTTTATGTAACACTGCTCTCCACACTTAGCTTGGGTCAGATGCCTACCACTGCTCTCTACTCCCTAATGGCGACAGTAAGGTCCTATGATTTGCAGCCCCACCAGAATGATATGGAGTGGAGGTGGGACAAGTCTTCTAAAATACTGATGCTAGAAAGAAAAATAAGAGACATACTTTCTACTTACTGAGCAGAAAAGTAAACATGTACTTTTTACCCCATTCCACTGGTTCTTCTTCTAGGCAGCTCTTTGCATTTCTCACACATAGCACTGACTCATTCCAAACAACCAGGCTTTCTTCTTTAATCTTAATTACTTTAGCAGATATGTTGAAGACTGTCTTTCAGAGTATTCAATAAGTCCTTTTGGGTTGAGTCCTTTTACCAAGAAACCTGGCACTATTGATAAATGACTCCCAAGAAAGAACCATTTAGTTCAATTATCAACTAAATTCATTCATTCTTAAAAGTCACCCCAAACACAGGACAGAACATTTCAGGCAATGTGAGAAGGAGTAAGAAGGAAAGTTTAAAGACGAATGGAACAAATCAATTCTCCTGACCTCCAAATGACCCAGGTAAAGAAATTTAATTAAACAAATGCCCTTTCCCCATCTTCAGGTCTATCAGTCCTAAGTTTTTCTTAGTAATTCTAAAATTCTTCGATAATCAAGTTCTATGGAAACAGAGGCGAGTCAGTCTTATGATTTACTTTTATTATTATTACAAAGACTGTATCCTTGCCTTTGGTGGCCTTCTTCCTACCTGAAAGGATTTTTCTTAGGGCCATAGTTTTTTCAGTATTTGTGATCATCACACCTTATCTTACTAAGCAAAAATCTACATGGAAGTTAAATTGTTGACCAATTTTTATTTTTATTTTAGAGTCTCTTTTTTATTTTAATCCTGGGACCAGCAGATGGCTAGCTGGAATAATGGCTGTATCAGTGGATTCCCACATAGTTGACCACGATTCAAGTCCCAGACACAGCAGCTTAAAACTCACTCCGGGCACATGTGCGAGTATGAGCAAGATCCCAAGAAGAGGATGGAGGGGAAGGGATTGTGGCATGGCCACACCCTGGGAGGTGATTTCTGACATTTTGCTTCTGTCTCTCCCTGTCTCTCTGGCAAACACATGCACACTATAGCAAAAATCTCTCAAAAACCCTTACCGATTAAGTTCTCATTTGGGTTTAACTATTTGCTTCCAGTCTTTGTGATAGAAAAAAAATCTCAATTTTATTAGAAAGAATAAAAGGGAAAAAAAGCATTATTTCTAGCCAAGATTTACTACTGTATTCATTTTTATGAAATAGCCTTTAGTTACCTGTATTCTGGGCCAAACATACGTGACTTTTATTTATGTACACATTTTATAACATAGATAGCAGAAATTTAAGTAAGAAATCATATTGTTAGAAAAAGAGCAAAAAGACAGAAATAGTGACATGCAACACATCCTTTTTTTTTTTTTTTTTTGAGAGGTTTTTGCTATAGGGCATGTGTACTTGCCAGAAAGAGAGAGACAGAGAGAAAGAAAGCAAGAAATAATCCCCTGGGGGATGGCCCACGCCACAATCTCTTCTCCTCCATTCTCCTCTCAGGATCTTGGGCAAGCACGCCTATGCACATGGCAGGAGTTTCAAGCCATTGGGTCTGGGACTAGAACCATGTACATGGGAGCCCAGCAACATGACTATTACACCAACTACTGATCCCGCAACACATCTTATAATCACTCTAAAGGAAACATTTCACTTAATATTTAAAATCTGTGGAAATAATCAAGTAGAATACAGCAATCATACACACAATTATAAACAGACAAAATGATACTGTGTTCTATTATTTTGATTTTCACCTGTTTCTTTTTCTGCAAAGAAGGGACTGCATGCTTTTTTTTGGGGGGGAAGGGGAGCTTGTGAAAAGAACATGTAGTTCTTCGGTATCCGGTGCTGGTGGAGGGGAGAGTTGCTACCTGCAAACCTCCTTACCACTATTACTCAAGTGGTTAAGAGACAAAGAAGAGGGTATAAAGTAGAAATACAAAAACTCTACCTACCCCCAGCATCGCTGATAATGCCTCAGGCACACATGAATCTATTGAGTAGTATCTGAAGACAAGACTTGTAGGAGGCATTTATCTTTGAAATAGATTTGGATAGATTTGTTTTTTAATCTACTTTAAAATTTGTACTGAGAAGAAACCTCAAATAGCAAATCTCAAAGTAGGAAGAGAGGTCATTTACATTCAAGGAGACAGAATCAGTTAATTAGAACTAAAAAATTACAACTCTACTGGGTATGCATTTTAATTTGCTCTGTTGTCTAGGGCATTGTTATTCTGAACAATTATGAAACAAACTATATACTGGAAGTCATCATCTAAGGAGGGTTTTTTACAGGTTGAGTGTCTATTAATAATAATAATCTTCCTTTTTATCCTTTGGCTGTCCCAACAGCATTTCAAATTAAAGACAGTTTCTTTGGTACTTAGCAAATATGTGATTTTGGCAATGGCAAAATCCACAGTAATTGGAATAATAGTGTGTATGCCAGTAGAGGGAGTACAAGCCAATTTAGCAATAGAGAGCTACAGAAATGGAAGTTTATGAGAGAAATCTAGAAGGAATGGGCTTACTAAGTAGGGACTATAATAAAATGAAGAGAAAAGCCAACTTATTTGTGGTAAGGCTTCTGAGATTTCTCTCTGGGCACTTGGGGCCCATGTAATCACACTGACAGAAGCCTTACCACAGCAGTTAAGATTCCACTTCATGAATTTATACCCTTTCCACACACACACCTTGTTTTTTGTTTGTTCACTGTGTGTTTTCATTTTGTTTAGTTTTTGCTAGCACTCACAACACTAAGATATCTGTCCACAATAAGAATTCCAGTTGACTAAAAGGTTACTCATTTCTCTCGTAGTCCTATACCTTGTAAATCCAAACAACTCTAGGCTGTTAACTTCACAAATTATATGATTAACCCTTGAAGATCTTGAAAAAGATCTTTTGCTATTTAAATCGTATCACTTTATGTAATATTCATGGAGTATTTTAATCTAATCAAGTATAGTTCCCTTTCCCTCAGGATGCACTTAAACTTTATTCCCATTTCAAAACAAAACTAAACAAAAAGAAATCCTTTCCTCTTTCTCTCTACAAGATTACAGATCCATCTAGTTGAAAGAGAGTCCTTCAAAATTCTATACCAGCTTTTCTCCCAAAAAACAACAGGTCTTAGTCTCTTAAAATAGTATTGTACATGAGGGAAGAGGAAAATTATGCCAAATGCTACTTTTAAAAACATTCTTTTTGCATAATTGAGAAAAAGAATTTTTTTTTAAATTGAAGCTTTTTAAATGTTGCAGTATTATTCATCTTTTGTCAAGCTATAGAGAGAAGCACTTTAGAAACAATGACTTGGAGCTTCCAAAAAAAAAATCTAAGGTTCAAATCCTAATTTTGAATTTATTGACTAGGTATCTTTGGAAGAGTTATCTTTTAAAAAATGTTTTTCCTTTCCTTTTTCTTTCTCTCTTTTTTTTTTTTTTTTAGAAATGTTTTTGCTATAGGGCGCATGCGCTCACCAGAGAGACAGACACAGAAAGTGAGAAATCACCCCCAAGGGGGGTGGCCACACCACAACCCTTTCTCCTCTAGTCTTCTCTCAGGATTTTGGGCATATGTGCACACATGCCCAGTGTGAGTTTTAAGCTGCTAGGTCTGGGACTCAATCCGCAGTCAACTACATAGGAGTCCAGAGACATAACATCATACCATCTGCTGGTCCCCTAAATTTTTTTTTTCATAAAGTTTACTATGTATTTCTCCCAAGAGCAAGAAAGACAGCAGGAAAAAGAGAGAGACCACACTCTCAACAGGATTTCGACACCATGATCCTCCCCCAGCTTCAGCTAGCCCCAGATGAGATCACAGACACATGCATGTCCAGCACACTCAGGGAGGTCTCCAGAACTGAAACTGGACAGCGAGCAAGACACAGAAAGTGAGAAATCCCCCCCAAGGGGGGTGGCCACACCACAACCCTTTCTCCTCTAGTCTTCTCTCAGGATTTTGGGCATATGTGCACACATGCCCAGTGTGAGTTTTAAGCTGCTAGGTCTGGGACTCAATCCGCAGTCAACTACATAGGAGTCCAGAGACATAACATCATACCATCTGCTGGTCCCCTAAATTTTTTTTTTCATAAAGTTTACTATGTATTTCTCCCAAGAGCAAGAAAGACAGCAGGAAAAAGAGAGAGACCACACTCTCAACAGGATTTCGACACCATGATCCTCCCCCAGCTTCAGCTAGCCCCAGATGAGATCACAGACACATGCATGTCCAGCACACTCAGGGAGGTCTCCAGAACTGAAACTGGAACCCTTTCATGTGGGTCAACCCCATAGAGGATCAGACCTTACCAATGAACCAACATCCAGCCCCAGGAGAGTTATCTTAACTTTTTAAGGCTGTTTCTTTATAACAAATGAAATAACAGTAACTACTTTTCAGAACTGTTTAAAAGAAAAAGACTTACGTCATATCTCTGGCATACAGACAATGCTTAACAAATGATTGCTGTTCTTGGGCCAACTCCATATCCTGGTAATTAAGGCAGCTGGACCCCACATGGCTGACCACAAAGTTTAAGTCCTAGACCTGGAAGCCTGAAGAACATGCCAGGTATATGCACATGCGTGTCAAAATCCTGAAAAGAGGGAGAGACGGAGGAGAAGGTATTGCAACATGGGAAGTGCTTTCTCTCCTCCATCTTTTACTTTTTCTCCATCTCTCTCTAGCAAGTACAGATGCCCTCTAGCAAAAAAGAAAAAGAAAGAAAATAGTTGCTGCTCTTAATAAAATGGTAGCTAAATCTAATGATCTTCATATAAATTCCCCAACTCCTTCAAGAAAAGAAGTCTAGACTAGCTGTTCTTAATAAAATAGTAGCTAAAGGTGATGGTATTCATAGTTATAGATCCCAAACTCCTTCAAGAAAAGAAGTCTAGACTAGCTGTTCTTAATAAAATAGTAGCTAAAGGTGATGGTATTCATAGTTATAGATCCCAAACTCCTTCAAGAAAAGGAGTCTAGACTATCATGGTCCCATTGTAAAACAGATAATAGGACTTCTCTATGAAGAATTAGGCTGCCAGAGTTAAAAGTTGTACTATTTAATCACTCCTTTTCCTTGGGTGTACAGAGTGCTGACTTCAGCAATGCCATCCTTCTAGAGATCTGAACAACTGCTCCCCAAGTATAGTAAAAGCCTAGATTTTGGAAAGCACATTACACATGTGCTGGGGCCAAGGCTGAGAATATGAACTGGAATGACCAAGATGGACAGGAAAGACCAAGATAAACCAAGAGAACAACTAATTTCAAAGGACCCAGAAGTAATACAAAGAAAGATCTTGGGTTTTTTTTGTTTTTGTTTTTTCTGGAGAGGTTTTAGCTATAGGGCGCGTGTGCTTGCCAGACAGACAGAGAGAGACAGAGAGATAGAAAGTGAGAAACCACCCCCCAGGGGGGATGGCCACGCCGCAATCCCTTCTCCTCTGTTATCCTCTCGGGATCTTGGGCACGCATGCACACGTGCCTGGTGTGAGTTTTAAGCCACCAGGTCTGGGACTCGAACCGTGGTTGACTACGTGGGAGTTCAGCGACATAGCCATTATACTAACTGCTGGTCCCAGAAGATCTTGTTTTAATGCCTATGGTTATCCACAGAGGAAATTAGAAAGGACATATACACCCACACCTGCACATACACACAGGCTTCTGTGAAAAGAAAAGAGAACAGCAAAGTCAATAGAGGAACTGAAGTTATTTGATTCTATTAAAAATGTACCTGACATGGGGGCTGGCAGGTGGCATGGTGGTTAAGGGTGCTGGACTCCCACATGACCAACCACGGTTTGAGTCCTGGACCTGGTGGCTTGCTTTCTCCCTTTCCCTCTCTCTTTCTCTCCCCCTCTCTCTGTCCCTCTCTGGTCAAATTAAAAATAAATAAATAAAGACAAAGATAAAACAAAAAATAAGGATAAAAAAAGAATGTACCTGATCTGAAAGACATAGTTGGGGCTATTTCCCAGAATGCAGAACACAAATACCAAAACAAAAACTCTGAGAGCAAAAATAAGAAACATGGAAGATCAATCCATAGGGTCACATCTGGATAACAAGATTATAGAATAAGAGAACATGAAGGCTGGACTGAGGGAAGGCTCTAGTCTTACCATTGTAAGGACCAACCAGGCGCTTGCAGAGTTAATAAAAAAAATTTTTTAAAGACCCACACCCAAACACTCTAAAGATTAAAATGCTAGAGGCTTAAAAAGAATTGTACAGGCTTCCCTCAAAGGGTTACCTTCAAAAGAACAAGAATCTCATTGGTATCAGACTTCCTATCAGCATCACTGCATGCTAGATGACACTGAGGAGTGTTTTTGAAGTTCTAAGAAAAAGTGTGTTTGTTAACCTACAATTCTACACTAAGCCAAACTATCCATCAAATGTGAGTACAAACTAGACACTTCAAGATATGTGAGCACTTACAAAGTTTACTTTCCATGAAGCCATTCAAAAATATCTATGTTAGAACATACTGCAATGAAAGTGATTTAAAAGTGAGAAGAAACAAGTGGAAAGAGCTAACCCTGAAGAAATACTATGCATCAGGATGGAAAATAAATTGCTCTAGACTAGAACAGGAAGTCATAGTTCTGTGAAGAATGTTATTAGGCTAGAGAAGAATTCCATTACACAAATGGATGATTAAGAACCAGAAAGTTCTTAGAGCTAAAACAGAAAATAAAAGAAAAGTAAGTAGAAATACCAGAAATACCAGAAAAAAAATAAAATATTATAAAAGAAAGTCACTGTGCAAACAGCATGCAAACGAAAATGTGATACAAGTGGCTTTGGAAAACAAAGAAATCTAACAGCAACACCAGTGAGCTGGAAGCAAATCTCACAGCTGGAGTCCACCTTTCATAAACAGCAGTCCCAGCCAACATCTTGACTGCATCCTCATGAATGACCCTGAGCTAGAACCACCCAGCTAGGCCACTCCTGAATTCCTGAACCTCAGAAACTGTGAAAGAACATTAATGTTTGTTATTTTAAGTTCTACAGTTGGGGATAATTTGTTATGCAGCAATAGATAACAAATACAGATTGCTACTACTGGAAAAATTAAAGCAACTGAAAGTCATCTTTGCATGGGTCAGATGCTAATACCAGGAGTTAAAAAACCTGGATTCTAATCTCAGGACAGCACTGGCCAGCAATATTAATGATATGCTCACTGGGTTCTCTGTGCTGGGAGTCCCATCTGCTGCCTCAGACTCAGTGTAACCCAAACTGGACTCCTCAGTTTGCTTCTCATCAATGGTTCTCCATTCCTTTTCATAAGCCTGCCACCTTCCTGTGTACCCAAGCCCAATATGTTTTAGTATGGGTTATCCCAAAAGCAGAGCCAAAGACAACGGCTCACATTCCATTTGTTTGTTGGGGCAATTCCAGGTATCGGAAAGTGAGAGACAGGCAAGTGAAGCAGGAAAGAAACTAAAACTACTACTTGTACTGATATCAATTTAACCAACCTAGAGATTACAAGTATTCAATTAGCTTATCAAATGTGTCTCAGAACTCTTCTATCAGAAGATGAAAAAAGAAGCATACTTCTATTGGCTTTTAGCACCATGGACTAAGAGTTGTCCCAAGGAGCATTAACTTTCCAGCACTCCTGTGTTATAAATACTAGATGTCAAGCAGTCCTTCAGAGACACAGAGGTCCCAAGGTAGGAAGGATGGTCGAGCCTAAAAGAGCTGTCAGGAGAAAACTGCACATAGCTGCTCAAAACCTGATAGGAGGGGCCAGCAGGTGGAGTGGTGGTTAAGTGTGTGGGACTTCCACATGGCGAACTCATCGGTTTGAGTCCCAGACCTGACAGCTTGCTTTCTCACTTTCTCTCTCTTTCTCTTTCACTGTCCCTCTCTGGTCAAGTTTAAATAAATAAAGTTAAATAAAATAATGCTTTAAAAATATATTTTAAAAAAAGAAAAAACCAGATAGGATCTAGTTGCCAAGCCTCTGGTTGGAATAAGAGGTGAGGCCAATAGGAGTTGAAGTGCTGAATGAGACATGCCTGATGTAACCCACATCCAAATGCTGACAATCTTGTTTTTCAAACACATCTTGCAATGTATACCTCGCCCATCTCTTGCCCTTTTCTCCATTTGCACAGCCACTTTTAATCCAGGTTCTCATTGCCTTTTTCAACACAAGTAGGGTTTTTCTAAGGATACCCAAATAGATTAGTTAATAGACTACTTAATGTTATTAACTCTCTCTCTCTCTCTCTCTCTCTCTTTAATTGCCAAAAGGTCCGTGCACTCACCAGAGAAAGAAAGCACCCTTCAACAGAGTGTGGTCATACTGCAATCCTTTTTCCCTCATTTCTCCATCCCGTCAGAATTTTGGAATGTGCACACACATGAACCTATTGTGTTTTTCTATTTTTTAAGAATTATTTTATTTAATTTTTTTATTAGTTTTTTAATTTGACCAGAGAGGGAGAGGGAAAGTGAGAAGGCAATCTGCCAGGTCCAGGACTTGAACCAAGGTAAGCCATGTGGAAGTCCAGCACCTTAACCACCATGCCACCTCCCTTATTGTGTTTTTCTTATATTATTGTATTTTTCAAGCCACCAAGGCCATGATCTGAACCACAAGAGGCCCTGTGGGATCCATCTCCCTTAACTTCTAAGCTACACTTCACGCCCTGTTATTTCTCAAACAATTTCAGTCCCTCTGGGTCGAAAGATAACAATAGCTATACTAAGCACCCTATAAAACAAGCTGGTCCCCAGGAACCTTGCCAAGGACAAGGATTCTCTGCTGGACCAGCCTGTCAGAAGATTGTACAAAGTTCTGGACTGGAATGGAGCTATTCTGTGCTTTATCTATGGCAATGAATGTAAGTCTTCTAAATATCCTGGAGACAAAAAAGGAGGCTTTGGGAAATTGAGGTAGTTAAAAAAATATCTTTCAATATCACTCATTATGCCACTCAAAATCATTTCAACATTCTTAAAACATAATATGTTCTATAATCTCACAGCTAATTGGCTGCTCTGTAGGTTATACCCTGCCTTGGGAAATTCATCCCCATACATATTTTATGAATTAAAATATTAAGTAATATTCTGTGACTGTTTTAAAAAAGAGATTCTGGACCATTAAAATTTTTTTGCTTGGCAGATTTCCAGGCTTAAGCCTTCCTTATGCCATAAACATGTTCACTGAATCTAAGAAAACTAGATTCTGGTTTCAAAGGTTGTTGTTCTATGCATACTACAAACCTATTGTACCTTAATTACTTGTAATTAGTTGTATTGTAAACTCAAATCTGTTTAATTAGTTCTAATTAGCATCATCATAAGCAAAATAGTCAATTGTCACAAGTTGTCTTGTTCTATGATGAAGAACACCTGGAATGGATAATTAGTTCCTCCAACAACAAATTAACCTAGACTACAAGCTGTCATTAGTAATTATTTCACCACCTTCCTGGGAGAAGTTCAAGATGAAGATAGGCATAGAGTCAGAATAAAGTCAAATTGACACTTTCAAATACTGAAATAAGAGTAATCTTCTGTTTTTTGTCTGTCTTATTGCAACTTTTTCTCCAAAGGGGTGTGGGTCTCTGTGTGTGAATGTGCATTATGTATCAATGCAAACGTCTAGCCATATATGTGCATATATGTACATATACATATATATAAACACGTACATCTTATACTTTTTTTTAATCCAGCCATTATTTTTATGGTAACCAAACTAGGCTAGAAAACAGAAGTTTATGGGTACATTTAATAGAGTTACTCAGGGACAGACTAAACCAACAAAGAGGCATTTTTCCCATAACCTTGTGAAGAACAGAACTTTTTTCCTTTCTGAGAATGAGCTTCCTTGGAGACACAGACTTCCTTTCTGGGTAAACTTTGGCCACTAAAATCCACAGAGGGAACGCTTACATTATAATCTTCAGTGGGAAATACAGGGCACAAAACTGGATGAACAGCACAATCCCCACTATATAAACAATGTATTGAAAAAAATTGGGAAGAAATGTGCCAAAATGATAACAGTGCTTGTTTCTGAGTGAGTTTTTCTTCTATCTGCATGTATAGTTTCCAAATCTTTATGTAACAATCTCGTATTAATTTTAATAGTTGGAAAAACTCGACTTAAAAAAAAATCTGTGGAAATCTTGATTATAGAGAAACTCACTTAAAAAAGCCACATTGACCAGGCAGCAAATGCCAAGGTTATTGCAAGAAACTATTTTTTACCTCAGGGTAGAAAATTGAAAATTGAATTTGTTTTGCAAGACTTTAGCTTGGGAAACTTCAGCTTTGGAAGCTGAAACCCTATTTGAAAGATAAGCAGACAGAATAAATGGACTTTGAGCTACTGCAAAAGGTATTTTTTAGCAATAATGATGCCATTTCATCTTGGTGAAAAGTCCTTGGAGTTTATAAAGTGCTTTCACAGCATAAGGTGCTGTAACAAGATGTAGTTTAAGAACCCAGAAAACCTCAGTACGAGTCTGGTCTCCATCTGTGGGAGACTAGAAGGGATTTTGTAAACTGAAAAATGCTCTTAAAATGTCATTGTAAGAAATATTGTAATTCAAGCACTATATCACAGAGATTTTTTTTTGCAAATAAGATAAACTAAGCACTAAAGCTACTGTAATTGCAACATTAATTATAGTAGAAAAAACTTGAGATCACCTAAATATCCATCATCAAGAGAATGAGGCCAGCAGCTAGAGTGATAGTTAAGGCAATGGACTCCACTTTCTCACTTTTCCTCTCTCTCTCCTTCTGTCTCTCTCTAGTGAGTGCACATGCCCTATAGCAAATTAAATAATAATAATAATAAAACTAAATAAACAATTCTTTTAAAAAAAAAAAAGAGTAAACAAGTTATGAAACTGAAATGAACTAGTTGCATAGATCAAGTATGAACCTCATAAAAATAATTTTGATGGAAAAAACATATAGAATATACATGGAGTACATTATGTTCAAAAAACATCCAAATAATTTTCTATACATAATTTTTATATTGAGGGAGGGGCAGGGGCAGAGAGAAAAATCCCATCAGATTTTATGTTTTCTTAATTATGATGATAGTTGAGTGGACTGGTACCTATTGAATCATTCTTTATACCTTATCTGTGAAATATTTGATGCCATAATTATTACTGACCACTTAGTATGTATCTAGCATTATACAATTTTCCATACTTTGTTCCATTAAGTTCTTATTAAAGCCCTACAAGGAAGATTTTGCTATCCAACTAGGTGGTGAGGAGGCCACTAGGTTCCCTTCAATCACATGCCCATGGTTACTCACTAGCTGGAGACAGAGGAAGGCCTGAGATCAATCTCCATCCCAAAGTGCTGTCCACAAGGACCTTCAATACCAAGATTTATCCCAGGAACTAAGGAACAAAGCTTGGCAAGAGGCATTAGGATAGAACTGCAGCCCTTTTCTCTAGCACACATCTGACTCGGGCTTTCCCTGCCTGAATATGGAATTCTATGTGTTGAAATAACCACCTTAGAAGGTTAGTGACTGTTTTTCCGAGTTAATGAACTTTTGCCTTCTCAACAACGGAGAAAGAAAACCACTAGCAACAGCTACCCCTTTCACACTCAAGTTACCATCACCACAGACAGGCCCCCCGCCCAGCGAGAAAGCCACAGCACAGCTGGTCTCTTCAGGAAGTGAATGTTTCTGCGTGATGGTCATCACTTTCTCACTTCACAGTCAAGGCTTTTTTCACACAGCTCCCTGTCCGTGGTTTTATTTGTTTTTGTTTGAATGGGAGAAATGAATAATTGGCATTGAGTGGGGAATACATAGTCTGGGTGACACAAATCCCAAGTCCCAAGCCTAGTTCATGGTCTCCGCCTAGACTTGGCTGTACTTCCAGAGAAAACAGAGTTTAGGGGCTGTTATCACAAAGCCAAACAATATGGAGATTAGTAAACTCCTTGTTAATCCCCATCAGTGAATTCACCACTTTGGGCCAGCAATAGACAGTCATTTATAAGTCAAAGAGAGTAGAGTGTGTATTTCACTGTCTCTACAATGCTACAGTCTAGAGGGAGTGTGACATAGAGAAAAGGATTATTATGTCCTAGGAACTAGGAGACCTGGCATCTACTTCTAGACATGTCTTCTAACCACACTCCCTTCCTCTGTTTTCATTGCTGTAATAACAGGCCTGGGCTTAATGAATTCCAAAGCTTCTTTCAGCTCCCATTCTATGTCCCCACAGACGCCATCTCGAAAGGATGCCATTCACATCATATCACAACCCAGATATCCCAAAATAATGCCCATGGCTTTCTCCCCTATGGTTGTATGATTGTGAAGAAGATGGCCTGAAGATAGTTATATAAATTAGCCCCAAGTATCTCTGAGCATCAAGGAGTTTTGGGATCCTTGCTAGGTGCCAGGTACCAGACTAGGGCCATCATTAGAAACAAAGAAAATGGTCAAAATGGATGAGGTCAGTTCAGAGAACTGACATATTGAATGGGAACAAGAATCAAGCCAGAACTGACTGGCTTCTCAGCAAAGTGGTCTTTGAAGGATGAAATTTGAAGCAGGGAGCCAGACAAAGGGATCATGGTTATTAGATTAGAAATGTGTCACGGCATAGAATAATCGGTGTCCTAAAAAACTCTTTGGGGAAGAGATTTCTCTGTTGGAGTCCAGGAGAGTTTTATTTTACAGTTGCAGGCTGGTTCAGTGAACTCAACCCTCCTAATAAATGTTCTGACTGCCTAGGAGTCTCACACTTTTGTGCATGTGTGTATATACATCCTCTCTCTCATCTATATATATAGAAAAGAAAAGCATCTAATATTAAAGATTTTTTATCTTAAATTTATTATAAATTGTCACAAAATAACCAGCAAACCTCTCTGTGGTACAAAAGATTTTCAGTCATTTCATATCTCATTAAAGGTATTGCTTTTATACTATTAAACTTGTTGGTGAGACATAGCAGCACAAGAAAATGCAATGAGATACAATACTCTGGAAGCAAGAGGAAGTGAGGATACTCTATCCAACATCTCTGTGTTGGGAAATTCCCTCAGCTGACAGAATTATTCTCTGTTCTACAAGTTATCATCAATATAGCAAACTTACTTCTTATACTTTATGTATTTTCTTCTCAGATCCTAAAGCTCTCTTTAGAGACCAAGACACTAGACTGATTCGCTTAAGAGAAAACAATCAGGTGTTTGTTTTATTTTCTCTGTACTGCTCCTGCCACCAACCCCTAGGGTAGAGTTTTGAGAAAAAGTAAACATCTTAGGAAAGCTTAGGTTGTTCACCAAAGGTCCTTACAGCTTTACTTAAAAGGCTTTGACTTTTTTTGAGTATTTGCTTTGGATAGTATGACTGTTAATGTTTGGGCTACAACAATTAAAATATTCCGGGTGTTTCCAATAAAGAAAGATGAATTAATAAAGAAGGAAAGAGTTTAGGAAACAAGGGATGGTGAGGCACCCACAGAGTAGCAACAGTGAGAAACTATTACTACCCATACGACCTAGGAGAACTGAACCAGCTATGGAGAAGGCACCCAGCAGAAGTTGTAAGTGTAGAAGGACCCAGTTGCTGCCAGGGATGCAGTGTAAAAACAGGGAAAGAATATTCCAGCCTCTTTTTCTTTTTTTTTAAGAGAGTTGGGGTTTTTTGGTTTGCTTTTTTTTTTTTTTTTTTTTGCTATAGGGTGCTTGCACTCAACAGAGACATAGCAAGAGACAGAGAGACAGAAAGTGAGAAATCATCCCCCAGGGGGCATGGCCACACTGCAATACCTTCTCTTTCATTCTCCTCCCAAGATCTTAGACTGAACGCACATGCAACCAGTATGAGTTTCAAGCCACCAGGTCTGGGACTTGAACCACGGTTGGCCATGTGGGAGTCCAGTGATGTAACAGCTACACCATCTGCTGGCCCCTAATTTCACCTATTCTAAGGAGAACAACTTTTTTTATAGAGAGAGATTTTTGCTATATTTTTATTTCAGTGTGCTCCCCAGAGAGAGACAGATAGCAAGTGAGAAATCGACCCCTGGAGGATGGCCACACCGCAATCCCATCTCCCCCATTCTCCTTTCCAGATTTTGGGCACACGCACATATGCGTCCAGTGTGGGTTTCAAGCCTCTGGGTCCAGGACTTAAACTGTGGTCAGCCGTGTGGGAGTCTAGGGATATAACCATTATATCATCTGCTGGTCCCAGGAGAACTCTTAAAGACTGGTTTGCAAGGGTGAGTATTTGTTAAAGCATGGTTGTTTGTAGTGATGTTGAGGACTTATCAAGTGCTTGGATGCCTATAGGTCAATACCACAAACATTTACTTAGCCATGTACCAACTATAAAGCATCATATGGAACTCAAAAATGAATTAGAGATTCCCAGTAAGAGTACACCAGCCTCTAAAGAACGAGATGATAAATGTTCTCATAAATCTTGATTATGGGGGGCCTTCAGGTGACATAGTGGTTAAAGCACTGGATTCCCACATGGCTGACCATGGTTTGAGTCCTGGACTGGTGGCTTGCTTGCTTTCTCACTCTCTCTCTCTCTCTCTGGTGAGTACATGTATCCTACAACAAATTAAATAATAATAATAATAAATTAAATAATTCTTTTTAAAAAGTTAATTCTGCCAGTGTTCTGAGATGGCCTCAGGGGAGTGGAACATATTAGAATTTGGAAAGGTAAGTAGAACTTTGACCAGTATAGTTTTGTAGGAGTAGAGAGCTGGAGGAATACTGCATGTTATGATTTTAATATTTGACTCTTCCAAAACTCATGTTGAAATTTGATTACTGGGGCCAGCAGGTGGCATAGTGGTTAAGGGCACTGGACTCCCTCATGGCTGACTATGGTTTGAGTCCCGGACCTGGAGGCCTGCTTTCTCATTTCCTCTCTCTCTCTCTCTCTCTGTCTCTCTCTCTCTGTCTCTCTCTCTCTCTCTCTCTCTCTCTGTTTGTCTCTGGTCAAATTAAAATAAATAAAGTTAAAAAAAATTCTTTAAAAAAAAGAAATTTGATTACCATTATGACAATATCAGGAGGTAGGGCCTTTGAAAGGTTATTGGGTCATGAGGGCTTGGCCCTTGTGAGTGGATTAATTTGTTATCACTAGAGTGTGCTAACTATACATCTTTTGCTCTCTCTCTTGCCCTCTCACTTTCTGCCATATAATAATGCAGCAAGAATCCTTTTGCCGGATTCCAGCACCCTTGATATTGAACTTCCCATCCTCCAGAACTGAGTCAATGAATTTCTGTTCATTGTAAATTACCCAGTCTGTAGTATTCTGTTATAGAAACACAAAATGGACGAATATGATTCAAGTGAAGTAGAAATTATTTTAGTTGAGCTTTTTTTCAGACTAAGGACTTGTAAAGTCAGTGATTTTAACTAATAAAGATGATGAGGGAAAATGGTGGCAAATTCTAATCGCTGACAAGTTCGAAGAACAATATCTGGGTTTAATTTAAAAATAAACATCTCCTCTATCAGGACTACAATTACAGCTCAGATTCAGAGTCTCTCATCTAAAACATGCTTAGTGCCAAAAGGTTATATTTGAGAAGTAGTTCCAAACTGGTTTGAAACTTCTAAAAACTCTTCAGACAAGTCGTTTGCAACTTGTGCAAAAGGAGGGAGCTGGGCAATTTTATTTCAGTTTCAACTCCAGCTAAGCATTGCTCCAGAGGGCAAAATTGCAAAAATAGAGAGTGAGAATTGAATTTTCCTTGATGGTTGTCATAAGAATTTATAGGAAAGTAAAAATCATTAAAAGCAAAGGGAGCTATTTTTAAGGATAGAGTCACTTTTTATTACAGTTTGATGTGGCATTTTTAAAGACAATACCAAATGAAATGCTAAATGCAATAGCAGTGAAAACAATCTTCTTTTTTTAACTTCTCTTGAATGCTTATTATGATTCCAGGTCTTACCACCATCAACCTGGCATTAACCAAGCACATCCCCATTTGAATGGTAACAATTATTATAATACATAAAGCACTTAGTATGAGCCAGTCACTATTCTAAATACTTACAATAACTCATTTAATCCCCCATTTAACAGACATGAAAAATGAGACAGAGAAATTAAGTACATAAATTCACATAGTTATTAGACTTTTAGGGTTGCCAGACAAAATATAGAACATCCAATTGAACTTTTAATTTCAGGTAAACGAAAAAATAATATTTCAGTGTATGTATGCCCCTTGCAATATTTTATTCTAAAAGGTATTCATCCCTTATCTGAACTTCAAAATTCACGGAATGTCCTGTATTTTTGTTTCCTCAATCTGGTGATGCTAACAGCTAGTCATGGAAGAACTTACAGAAAAATATAATAATGGTGCTTCACTGAGTTTCTGAGCCCAAGAACTGCCAGTGTATTTGTGGCATTGATTCCTTCTCAACTATAATGACACCAAATTTGTTGAGCACTTTCTTAAATCTCTGTAATAACCACTTAAACAGGTAATCTCATTCAACCCCCAAAACAATGATGCTATTAATAGGCCCATTTTACAGATGAGGAGGCTTTATTATACATTAAACAATGTACCTATTTTTATGAAACTAGTAAGCATTTGAGCCTGATTGAAACTGGAGCATGTGAAGGTCCAGAGCCCAGGCCATAATGGCATACCTGTGCCACCCCAGTAACAAACTCATCTGCTTTGCACTACAATATTGGAACCACAGTGTTAGTTAGTTTTGAGTGTCAATTTGACCTGACTAAGGAATATCTTTTAAAAGAAAGCATTATTGTGGGTGTGTCTATGGTCATATTTACAGAAAGGATTGACATGGGAGTTTGAGTAGAATAGATATGGAAGGTCCCCCTCAATGTGGGTGGGCACAAGCTATTCAACAAGGGGCCCAGAGAGAATAAATACAGAAGATGAATGGGTCTCTTATGAGATAGAGGACAATAGATGTCTGTGGCCTCAGACATCTGAACATCAAAACTTGACAGCTTTTAGACTCTAGAATTTATATCAGCAGCCCCTTGAGTCCTCAGGCTTTCAGCCTCAGACTGTGAGTTACATCATTGCCTTCCCTGCCCTGAGCTTTAGAACAAGGACAGACCCACACTACAAGAATCCCAGGATCTCCAGCTTGCAGGTGGCCAATTGTGAGATTTCTCTACTGCCATAATCATGTAAGCTGATTCCCCAAATAAATCCTCTCTTTTATATATCTATGCATATCCTATTCATCTGTCTCCCTAGAGAACCCTGACCAATATATCAATATACACAGTAGGACCAAAGATCTTTCGGAGATTTCAAAAGATAACTAAATATTTCATCTTAGCACTCTTTGATCCTAACCCAGAAACTTCTACCAAAAGAATTCTTTGAAACCAGAGATGTCATGTTCGTTCTCTGTACTCCCTATAGGGCCTAGCATTGTTCTTAAACTACAATAGGAATGCAATACATGTTGTAGAGCATAACTAAATATTACCTTTCTCAGCATGCATAACGCACCAGACTGTCTGGGTTTTATTTCTGATTAATGATTACCAAGCTCTTAACTTTCAAAGTGAAAATGACCCTTTGTGAGGACCTTGGGTACAGAGAATTGAAGATAGCATCCAAAAATGGTCTGGGACAAGCCCCACAGCCTACTAGTTAAAAGAGCTGGATCTCACATGGCTAACCACAATTCAAGTCCCAGCTCCAACATCATGAAAACACACCAGGTACATGTGTATATGTTCCCCAAATCCCAACAGGATGGTGAAATGGGGAAAAGGAATTGTAATATGACCGTTCCTCACTGGGGGAGTGATTTATCCCTCTCCTGCTCCTTCTCTGTCCCTATCTCTTTATCTCTCTCTGGTGAATGCATGCACCCTCTGACAATAAAAAGAAGGGATCTGGAAAATCCTTTAAACAGTCCTCATTTAACTTTCACGTAACAATTTTACTAAATGTGAATAGTGATTAGGTCCTCTAAGGGTGAATCCTTTAGATTCTGTGCAACTTCAAAACTCTTAAACTACTTCCATTACTGGAGCTTATGTCCAGTTAGTAAATGTGCCTCCTTACAAGAAACTCATCATCAGCCATTACGCATTCACTCTAACTTAAAGAAAGATGCATACCTCATCCTATGCTATTGTTGACACTCAGAAAAACTTAGTTTCACTATAACCGTGCTGCCATTATTTGGCTTTTCAAAGAGGAGCAGGAGAAGCAGAAGTTAAGAAGAAGACAGGACATGAGAAGAACTGATGCAGAAGTGAGGGTAGGGATTGTGGAAAGTGGGAGAAAAAGAGAAAGAACTGAGCTTCCGTTGTGCTGCATCACCCACCCCAGGCTAGAGCAATGCCTGCTGAAAGTCAGGTAGTGCTGAGTCAGTCCCATGTGACCCCAGTCCCAGCCATAAGACTTCACAAACAAGAGGCAAAGAGTAGACCCACTTGTCATATGGAAAAGTAGAGCTTGGGTGTAGCCCTCAGAATCAGGCTTCCTGGGTTCCAGTCCAGGCATAGATGTTATTCTAGGTAACAGAGACCAGTCACTCAAACTTTCCGTGCCTCATGAGTACATAGAGCTAATAACAGGATGTATTTCAGGGAGTTATTAAACATATTGAATGATCTAATTTATGAGTCCGGCAGTTAGCGTAATGGCTATGTCACTGAACTCTCATGTAGTCGACCAAGGTTTGAGTCCCGGACCCAGTGGCTTAAATTCACTCCGGACACATGTGCATGCATGCCCAAGATCTTGAGAGGAGAATGGAGGAGAAGGGATTGCAGTGGGGCCATTCCCTCTGGGGGGTGATTTCTCACTTTCTATCTCTCTGTCTCTCTTTCTGGCGAGCGCATGCACCCTATGGCAAAAACCTAAAAACCTCTCAAAAAAAAAAAAAAAAGAGAGTTAATTTATGTAAAGTGCTTAAAACAACATCTGGCACTGAAACTTCAGTACATTTTAGTGCTTACTACTATCCAAACTCTATAGTCTGTTCTCTACTCAGGACTCTCGTGGACTCTATTAAAGCTACTAGGCTTATTCCAGACAGACATCCCCCAGAGCACCCTCTTCTTTCTTTCCCACACATTAGCACTTAGAAAATGATATCATATCCTGTCAGAAAAAAATTGTAATAGTTTCCTGTTGTGCTCTAACAAACTGCTGCAAACATAAGAACTTCTAAAAAATTATTATTGTGCAGTTATGAGGGCCAGAATTCCTAAAATCAAGGTGGAAACAGGGCTGTGTTCCTTCTGTTCCTTCTGGAGGCTCTATGGGAATATTTGTTTCCTTGTTTTTTCCAGCTTCTGGAGACCACCCACGTTTCTTGGATCATGGCCCCATCCTGCATCTTCCAAGCCAGCAGCATAATATCTTCACTGCCTCCATCCCTTACTCACTTTCCCTCTCATCGGTTTGTATCATCTTACCTCCTCCTTTAACTCTGCTACTACTGTCTCCTTCTTATAAGCCATTAGACCATACGTGGGCACCTGAACCAAGATGAGCCAATCAGATTCTCTTCCCATGAATTTGGATAGTTGGTATTGAGCCTGGACTCTACACATAAACTAAAACTGTGCACATCCAAAAGCTCGGAAGTGGCTAGCTCTGACTTCACCCCAGAGCAGTTATATGGTTCTGTGGAGAAAACTAAGAATGAAGCAGGACTATGGCTGTCCAGGTCCTATCCAAGAACCACATCGAACCTGGCTGTACGACATAACCCCCAAGTTCCATGAGATATCCCTTCATACTTTCAACACATTCCCCCCCTTTTTTTTATTTATCAGAGGGTCCTTACACTTGCCAGACAATGGCAGAGGGAGAAGGGGGAAATAAGAAAGCATTTCTCATGAGAAATAGTCATGTTGTAATCCCTTCTCCTCCATTTCTCTCTCCTTTTTGGATTTTGAGCATACATACGCATGGCCCTAGTGTTTTGGTTTTTTTGTTTTTTCTAGCCACTGGGTTCAGGATTTGAATAGTACAGTCAGCCATGTGAGATCCAGCCATCTTAACCACCATGCCACAGGTTCACCCAATACATTCCCTTTTCATACTTGCACTGATTTGAATGGGTTTCTGCCATATGTATCTGCTACTAGCTGAGACCATCGTTTAAATCAATTTCCTCTAGTTCCTACCCACCATCTTCTCACAGGTTATTTTCCAGAATACTAAAGAACCCCCTACCCACAGCAGATTTTCTCCATCTTATCCCAGGCCCTGTTTTGTTTTTGCTGTCTGATACTCTTCACTCTTCACAAGTACTAATTGAGTCTGACTACCCAGTCTTCTTCAAACTCTGTCCTCTGTTAATTTACATGACTTTCTAAATTCAGCCTCTCCCTAAGTCTTTCCCTCACCCCCTCCCTAAGCCTTTCCCTAGCCTCATCTCTCCACAGTGGCTAGTCCTTGAATTGATTATTCGTTCACTCCAAGGATTTCTACTTTTCTTTTGTATAGTCTTTCTATTGAGTCTTTATTTTAATGGCCTTACCCATATGACTCTTAACTCTCTATCTTCAGCTTCCACTTGCCCATGGTCCTTTCAAATCCAACACATACAAAGCAAAATCATCTCTGCATCCACATTTTCCTCAATTATCTACTGGGTCATCAAAAAAGTCATGATGTATTATACCTCATGACTTTTCCAACGACCTAATATTTTAAATTTCCTTTAAGCAAGAGACCTTTGAGCTTATTTCTGGCTACTCTGTCATCCCTTGAACCAAATCTGCTGCAACCTGCTGTTGCTCCCTTCCAGACAGATCTCAGATTCGTTCTATTCTCATAATCATGATCTTTGTCCTGGCACAAATTACTTCAACAGACTCTCGGCTGATTTCCTTGCTTTCCACTTCTTAATTCTATCCATTCTGTACATCACTCCAAAATCTCCCCTGCATCTTTGCATTGGATATGTAATTCCCCAAACCAGAACTGGAAGTGGCCCCATCATCACTACTATCACAAATATTTACTACTTACTATGGGTGCAAAACTTCCTTCCAGGAACTTCTGATAAAATTGTGGAAATTATGGGGCCAGTAGGTGGCATGGGCACATAAGACCACAGTAGGTCCCACATGACCACAGTTTGAGTCTCAGACCTGGCTGCTTGCTTTCTCACTTTCTCTCTCTCTCTCTGTCTCTCTGGTGAGTGTGGATTTCCTATAGAAAATTTTAAAATAATAGTAATAATAAATAAAATTAAATAAATTCTTTTTTAAATTGTGGAAATTACATAGGACATAAGTTTTGAGGTTTTTTTAAACTTTATTTATTATTATTATCATTATTATTTTCCAGTTTGATCAGAGAGAGACAGAGAGAGAGAGAGGAAGTGAGAAATCAAGCCACCAGGTCCGAGACTTGAACTGTGGTTGGCCGTGTGAGAGTCCAGCACCTTTAACCACCATGCCACTTGCTGGCCCCAGGACATAAGTTTTTGAAAAATCTAAAATTTTACACAAGGTTGTATGCCAAAAAATCTGTGGATGAGGTAATCATAAGGTTAAGGATAATTAGGGGAAGGGGAGATTAAAGAGAGAAACAGAGAGGAAGACATTCTATAATTGGACTAGCATGAGCAAAAATCAGAAATTCTCATGGCATTTTCAATAAATATGGTGAAGCCAGGCTGCTTAAGATAGAAGGGAGCATAAAGCATGTAGATAAAACAGAACAGACAGAGATGAAAGAGATTACCTATCGTGTTTGGGGAAGAGTTGTAAATAGTTTCATTAGTCTAAAACATGGAGTATGAAAGAGTGCCAGAAGATGGGGATAGAAAGTTGGATGAAAAATCTAGAGCTCATGAGGAACAAATGACGCTTTGGAACCAATGAGGAAGGCATATTAGAGGTGTTTTAGGGCCCTTAAGGCAAGGATCAGACTCAGTGTATTAAAATAGTGCTGACTGTATAGAGGTAAATTATGCTCATGAATTGATTACTGTAATACTTGCCAATGAGGAAAATATCCCTGGCTGAAGAGTTAAGATGGGGCTAAAGAGAATCATGATAAAAACATAAGCCTACAAGGAAAATGCCACCCATAAAAAGGAACTGTGCTGGATCACATCCCTTATTCTTATCTATGACAATTCTTCAGGCAGGGTAAGGATGACAACAAAAGTTTGTTGGTAGGCACATGCACAGTCCTAATAGCAATATTCATCATTTAAGAATAATAACAGAAACAAATCTTAGATTTATTGAATGTTCACTTTGTGCCCTGTGCTAAATGCTTTCTTCCAGGCAGAAATGCTAGCTACTAAAATATTGAAATTCAGGGGCCAGCAGGTGGGGTGGTGATTAAGGCAGTGGACTCCTACATGACATGTGACTCAAGTCCTAGACCTGGTAGCTTGCTTTCTCAGTATCTCTCTCTCTCTCTCTGATCAAAATTTTAAGATAATAAATAAAGCTAAATAAAAAATAATTTTTATATATTTATATATAAATTCAGACCATTCTTGTTGCCCAGTGGTTAAGACCAGCATGATCCCTCATTGGAAGTTCAGCCCAGCAGTTGAAAATCACGCCAGATGTGTGTGCCTGAATGCCCCAAATCCCAAGGGTGTAAAGAAATGGAAAAGGGATTGTAGCGTGACTATACCTCATTGAGGGGTGCTTTCTTCCTCTCTCCCTCGCTCTCTCTATCTCTCCCTGAAGAGTGAACACATCAAATGCAATTAAAAAGAAAAAATACTGAAATGCTCTCACACACTTTAGCAAAAAACTGATGCTGAGCTCCCTTAGGGAGCCCCCTCCTTCCTGGTCACCTGAGCACCACTCCTAGAACCTTCTGTATCCCTTGCCCCAGGAACTAAAAACACAAAAATTACCCTCTAGGATCCCTCTCCAGTGTTATGATCTGTGCCTCTTTTGATTGGTCAACAATTCCACTAAATATTTTGAAAATTATCCCATATTACATGCGTTAGGTAACTTAATTCTTACATTTTTCTTATATTCTGGGAGTGGAGACTAGGTTCAAAGAAGTAGCCTTGATCAAGGTCATAGCTCATAACTAGCTGAGCACAGTTTCCATCTGACACTATAGTCTGAGCTCTTGGTTCACCTAGAAAAACAGATTTTATGCTAGGGATTGTGGAAGCTAAGGTTGAATAGACTGGCTGCACTAAATAAATCAACAGAGGAAATATGATTTCCAGAAACTTCCTGTTTTAACAGGTCAGAGAAATTCCCAACCTCTGTAAAGGAGGTCAGGCCCCTTAGTCCACAATCCATACCAAGTGCTAAGCCTGCTGGGTGAACCCACACTGCCGAGTTTTTGCAGAGGGTAACATTTCTTTCGGTGGTGACATTTAGAGTAACTGTTACATCTTCATCTAGCAGAAATACTCAGATTCTTTTCTTCCATCCTTAAATTTAACTGATCTCATCCCAGATGCTATGGTTATTTGCCTCTAGCTTCCAAAACAAAAGTAAATGGCATTACCATCTGTTACAGACACTGTGTGAAAAGGTCACCAGTTTCTCTCATTGTCTTTTTACTCCAAGTTAAGAGTTAACAAAACACAAAGATGTTTATTTAGTATGAACTCTTGAATTTCTTCTGGCAATAAAAAAAGGGTCAGAAAACAAGACCCAATTTAGGTTGCCACAATGCATGACTAAGAATTTAATCAAAATGTTCAAAAAAGAAAAATAAAAGCCTAAAGAAAATAAGATGGACTTAATATTGAAAAAAAAATAGAAACTAAGAAAATTCAAAAATCAGACTAATAAATTCAACGGCAGTTTGTATAGAGAAACATAAATCGATAAATATATATAAAATATTCCTTTTCATTGTTTCAATATATCACCATGAAAAATGTTCAATAGGTCATATGAGTATTGCGAAGGGTTCTGAAAGGCACTGGAGAAAATGCAACATTCATTCTTGCCTTTTTAGATAGATGTACAAAGAGAAATATCCAGGAAGATATTCATCAAAATGTTAACAGTATTTATCTTTGGGTGACAGAATTTGAAACAATTTTTCTTTCTTTTTTATACTTCTCTACATTTCTTGAATTGTTTACAAGCATTTATCATTTTTTAAGTCAGAATAAGAACTCTAAAACCTTTTTTATTTTTCTAACTGTCTCAAACATGATTTGATGTGAAATATGATAATACATGAAAAAGCTACATAAAATGTAAAACAAGTCGGTCATATCTGGTTTGTGACAATACAGGCATCAAACATTTTTTATCACAATGAGAGTAAAAGGATGGATCTCACGTAATTGTTGGGTGGTTGGAAAAGTCATGATGCATTTTGCATAGAAAAACACGTCATGACTTTCCTGACAACCTACCTACTTCTTACCTACCAGATTATACCCCAGCACATGGTCATTGTTGTCTTACAGTGGATTCATCCCAATGAGTGAGTGCAAGGGTATAAGAAAGCCTAGTTGGAACGCAATTTGACAGATGACCTCACTTCAGAGGCACAACAATGCCTCATGATGACCATTACTTCTATGTATCAGTAGAACAAGTCCTGAAGAATTTAATACCAACGAGTAAACTTGAGGAAGTTTAAACTACTTTTTTTTTTTTAAGGTTTTTGCCATGGGGCATGTGCACTGGCTGAAGAAAGACAGGGACAGAAGGAAAGTGAGAAATCACCCCCCAGGAGGAATGGCCACACTGCAGTCTCTTCTCCAATCTCCTCTCAGGATTTTGGGCACGCAGGTGCATGTGCCCAAAGTGTGTTTCAAGCCACCATGTCTGGCAATCAAACTACAGAGTTAGTCATATGGGGTCCAGCACCCTAACCAGCACACCACCTGCTGGTCCCTAACCTACTCTTAAGTTAACTTACAACCTTTGGGAAAACACCAATTCAAATGTTTTGTTTCATTGCATTTTGTTTTGCTAGAGGGTATGTGGACTTACCAGAAAGACAGAGAGGAAGAAGGAGAAACATCCCTCGATGGGCATGATCAAGCCACAATCTCTTTCTTTTCCATTTCTGCACCCTGTCAGGATTTGGGGCATACACATGCCCAGAGTGTTTTTCAAGCCTCTGTGGCTAGCACTCAAACCAGAGTCAGCTATGTAGGCTCCAGCTCCCTTAACCACTAGGCCATGTGGCTGATCCTCAAGGTTTTAAATGTATCTTTTCAGTCATTGATAGAAAATCAGGGGCCAGCAGACGGTGTATCGCTGAACTCCTATGTAATCAACTGCAGTTAGTGTCCCGTACCCAGCAGCTTAAAACTCATACCAGGTGCCTGTTTGTGTATGCCCAAAATACCAAGAGGAGAAAGGAGGAGAAGGGATTGTGACATGACCAAACCCCCTCAAGAGTGATTTCTTGCTGTCTCTATGCCTCTGTCTGTCTTTCTGGCAAGCGCACATGCCTTATAGCAAAAATCTTTCTAAAAAAACAGAAAAAAGAAAATGCATGAGGCAGGCACTTTCTATTAATGACTTGATGTGAAATATGATAATATTCTGTATGAAATATGATAATACATAATCATAATCATATGATAATACATAATGCATAAATCCCTTCATTATGTGGTACCATGAAAATGGACATGTGACCTAGACCTGGCCAATCATGGCACCCAATAGAGGAATTAGTGCAAGAAACAGGCACACAAAACAGGACCAATCAAGGTCCCACCATGAGAGTATTCATGCGGAAACTGGGGGGCTCTGGGATCACAAGCTTTAAGGACCATGTACACCAGTAGCAGCTGGGGCCCATCTTGCCACCTCTTGAAGAGCAAGTGCCTGAGAATGATGCAAGCAGGGTCAAGAAATAAAGAGAGGATCTCAATTATTCCCGTAATGTTATAATCCCTAAATTCAGTGGTACTAGTTTCACTTGTCTTTCCTTCATTTGCAACTGACAGTGTTCAATAACTATTAACTATTCATTTATTCATCCCCAGATGTTCTCTTGAAATCAGATTGAGAGAATATCTACATAACACTAGACTCGTTATTCTTCATCTTTATATTTTTGGTGCCTACTACAATACATGTGTTTTGAATAAATGATATAAACATACTAAAAAGAAAGAAAAAGAAACTCAGGTCAATTATGACAAACAACATAGTCTTTAATTAAATTTATAAAGCAATAATGATAACCCTTGCAAGACACAACATAGATAAGGAAATGAAAATTTGTATGCAACTAATGAGTAGAAACAACCGAGAGACTTCCCAAAATCTCTTTTCGAGAGTTTTCATTCTGGACTTCCATTTTTTTTCCTGGCCATATTATAATGTGTTCATGTTTACACTAAAAACACACTGGATTAGCAACTAGGCATCTGGGAGAATGATCACAGCCTTTGGATCAGCTAGCCCTTTGGAAATCTGTCTATCTGTTAGATCGAGCCTGTGCTCAGGCCAGGCCTGGGAGGTAGGCCCAGAGATGGAGTTAGTGAATAATGTGTACAGAGCCAAGTTTTCTGTACCCAGAAATCAAGAGGAGAAAGTCGGAATAGGACCTGGGGCATCAAGCCAAAGTGAAGGTGAGAAAGGTGGATGATCTCCATGTGAAAAGAGCTAGAAACAGGAAACAGCAGTTAGCGTAATGGCTATGTCGCTGGACTCCCACGTAGTCGACCGCGGTTCACATCCCGGACCCAGTGGCTTAAACTCACGTCGGGCGTGTGTGCGTGCGTGCCCAAAATCCCGAGAGGAGAATGGAGGAGAAGGGATTGCAGCGTGACCATCCCCCCTGGGGGGTGATTTCTCGCTTTCTGTCTCTATGTCTCTCTCTGTCTGTCTGGCGAGCGCATGCACCCTATAGCGAAAAATCTCTCAAAAAAAAAAAAAAAAAAAAAAAGAGCTAGAAACCAAGTTTGAGTTAGAGGCAAAAGCTGTAGCTGGGTGGAAATGTGAAGTGAGACGTGGATAGATCAGGGTCCCAGGTTCCAGTAAAACCAGAGGAAGTACACTTAGAAGTGAGTTCTGACTGGGAAGCTTGACAAAGTTCTCTGGTTTCAGTTCAGGCATCGCAAACTAGCATCCTTGGACTCATTTTGGCCCATAGAAATATGTTGTTTGGTCTACACTCTGTTTCTTCAAAACTTTTTTAGAATTTTGCATTTGAATGTCATGAGCTGTGAATAATACTGGCTGCAGCAGGTACTGTTCTAAGTGCTTTGCATATTTGAATCCATTTAATGCTCCTGAGAACATTTGCTGAGTGCTTTCGATATGCCGAGCACTATTCCAAGCACTTTATGTGTATTAACTCATAAAATGCTTTAACAACTCTGTCCCCATATTACCTACAAGAAAACTGAGGCAGAGAGAAGTGAGTCACCTGCCTGAGGTCACACAGCTAGTAAATGGCAGAGCCAGGATTCAGATGGGCTTAACTGGGTCCCCAAATTTAGCCAGCTAGATAACAATTGCAGTTGCCTTTCCAGCCCAATCTTGTCCTCAGCCAAATCCACACTATGATAGGTCCTGCTTAGTCCTTGTCAGTATTGGAGTTTATGACCCCTGGTCTGCAAAGTGGTGTAATGAGTTATTGGCCTGAGAATGGCACACCTGTCTTCTGCCAGGTTTCAAGCAATCTCCTGAGAGCAGAAAGGAAAGAAGCTTTCCCCTCAATGAGAAGAACTCAGCATATCCACAGCTGGTGATCACTCCATTAGGAGCAAAGGTGTTGCTGTCGCTGGCTGTGTGATATTTAGAGTTCTAAGAGTCACCATCCTACTTATGCTGAAAGTGCATTAAGCCATGTACAAGTGAGAAAAGAAAAAAATAAATTGGATTTCATTAAAAGTAAAAACTTTTGTGTAAAGGCCCCGCCTCAGTGATGCACCTGGGGGAATACCGCTTCATATGTGGCTACATAGGAGGCCTGGGTTTAGATTCTGGACCCACCTGAACAGGTCAGGCTCGGTAACACAGGCCAATAATCCTACTTATCTGGGAGGTTGGGGTGGAGGATTGCAACAGTGAGACCCTGTCAAAAATACCCTTCTCTCTCTTTTTTTCCCTCCTCCTCTTTCTCTGTTCTCTCTCCCTCATTAAAAAAATAAAAATTTTCAAAAGTTGGCAGCATGGTGGGTAAGGCAGCTGGATCCCACATGGGCAACTACATGGATTGAGTTCTGGAGCTGACAGCTTGGAAAACACACTGAGTGCATGTGCAAACGTGCCCAAAATCCCAAGAAGGGAATGGAGGAGAAAGGATTGCAGCATGGCTATCCCACCTTGGGGTTACTTTCTCACTTTCTGTCTGTCTGTCTGTCTGTCTGTCTCTCTCTCTCTCTTTCTCTGTCTCTCCAACAAGCACATGTGCCCTTTAGGAAATTAAAATAAATAAATAAATAAAAACAAAAACAAAAGAGCAAAACAACAAACCACAGAATGGAAGAAAACATCTTCAAATCCTGTATCTAATAAGGAATCAATATCAACAATGCATATCTTAACTTCTACAACTCAACAACAACAACAACAACAAAAATAAGCTCAGAAACTTAATTGACATTTTTTCAAAAAAGGTGTACAAATGACCAATAAATATATGAAAAGATGTTCACCAATAGACATTAGAACAATGCCAGTCAAAACCACAATGAGGGGGCAGAGGCCAGCAAGTGGCATAGTGGTTTAAGTGCTGGATTCTCACATGGCCAACCACAGTTCGAGTCTTGGACCTGAGAGCTTGCTCTCTCACTTCCCCTCTATCTCTGGTCAAATAAAATAAATATATAAATAAATTAAATTAAAAACAAATAATAATTTTACAAAATAATTAGAAAAAAACACAATGAGATGCCACTATGTACTCTTTCAAATGATGACTATTTTTTTTTAAACTGAGAAAATAACAAGTATCAGCAAGAATGTTGAGAAATTTAAACTTGCTCATTGCTTGTGGGAATGTGAAAAGATGCAGTGGAGGGAAATAGTTTGGCCATTACTCAAAAAATATAAATAGAATTACTACATGATCCAGCAATTTCATTTCTAGGTATAAACCCCAAAGAATTAAAACTAGAAATTCAAACATAGTGGTATTATTCACAATAGCTGAAAGATGGAACAAACTCAAATGTACAGCAACAGATGAGTGGAAAACAAAATGTGGTGCACATGCACAATTGCATATCATCAGCTTTAAAAATGAATGAAATTCCGAAACAGCTACAGCATGGCTGAACCTTGAAAACAGCATGCTTGGTGGAGTAAGTCAGTTAAAAAAGGACAATATTGTATGATTCCACTTACAGGAGGTACCTTGAATAGTCAAAATCACAGAAACAGAAAGTAAAATGCTGATTACCAGTTGCTAGGAGAGGAAATGGAGAGTTTTATTTAATGAGTACAAAGTTTCTGTTTGGGATGATTTTTTAAAAAGCTCTGGAAATAATTAATGATGCTTACAAAATATCGTGAATATATTTAATACCACTGAATTGTACACTTGGAAATGGTTAAAAGGAGCTAGCCCTGTGGGGCCAGCAGGTGGCGTAGTAGTATAAGGTGCTGATTTCCCACATGATTGACCACAGTTCAAGTTCTGGTCCTGGTCCTTGAAACTCACACCAGGCACGTGTGCATGCCCAAAATCCTGAAAGAAGAGGAGAAGGGAGTGCAGTGTGGCCATCCCCCAGGAGGTGATTTCTCACTTTTTCTCTCTCTCTCTGTCTTTCTGGTAGCCTAGTGGAGAAGGAATCATATCTCACATGGCCAACTGCAGTTCAAATCCTGGCGCCAGGGATGAAAAACACACCAGTTTATATGCATGTGTGTCCAAAATCTTAATGGGATGGAGAAATGAGAGAAAAAGAAGTATGGTGTGACCACGCCCCATTGGGAGGTATTTCTCCCTCTCATTCTCTTTCTCTGTCTCTTTCTGGTGAGCGTACACACTCCCTAGCAATTTTTAAAAAGTGGTTAAAATGGTAAGTTTTATATTGTGTATTTTTTACCACAATTTTTTTTAAAAAGCCTTCAAGAATAATAAAGGTATACAAAAAATTAGATCTTGGCCCATTCAAAATCAAATTAAAAAGTTGGAAAAGGGTCAGGGAAATGGGGAGAAGAGAATCTATCTAATTAGCCTAAAAGATTTTTAAAATAGCATTTAAGCAACAAATGTAAAAACATAAATCTGCAGGAGATATGTACAAAGCTTTAAAAAATATAAAGCAAAAGCTTTAAAAAAAAAAAAACCTTAAAACAGAATTAAATATGATAATGTTTACCAAATATATGTTCACAAAGACATGTAATAGGATAATGAAATACATGTCCAAATTCTCAGTTACTAAAACAGTGCAGTAGTGAAGTTGAAGTGTCCTTGTTTCATGTGAGTCTGCATAAAAAATAAAGTCCCAAGCTTTTAATTACAGCAAAAACCCATCAGAAAGCCCTGGAATGTCCTTGTGAGTTTTGAATCCTCTAAAAGAATGATACAAAAATTTAAAAATATAAGTCTGCCATAAAACTATCCATTATAGAGAAGCATATTTTAAATAAAATGAGCTGGGAACTGCATAACTACAAAGCAAGGTCATGGAAAGAGAAATTGCTCTGTACTTCTCTATCTCTTAGAGTATTTTAAAGATTCTCCCAAACCTATAACTTGGTCCACATTTGGTTAACAGGGCCATGAGGGTCCTAACACCACAGGAATATTGGTTTATTGAAGAAGAAACTAAATTCTGTTCCAGAATGCACTATTAAGTCACTGGGTGACTTTGAGCAAGTCACTCAACCTCTCTGTGCACCCATTTCCATTGTGTGAAGTAAACATATTAGACAAAATAAACCTCCGAAGTCTCCTTAATACACTATGAGTCCTATTTTGTTCTGACTTTTCTTTTGATAGCATCATTTTGCTTCTCTTTTTCAAATACATCAGTTTCCAAACTGAATGGTATGGAGTTTCATAACCCTCTTATAGACATGACATTTATTTATTCAATCCCCCTAAATTTATTCTCTTCTACACCCCAGATACCCACACCCTAGGATAATAAGAGAAACTCGGATCTCTGTGTACAGAGAGATCTTTATCTGTAAAGATAAAAACATCACTTCAGTCCATTAAGGATTTAAGCCTGTTTAATTTCACCTGTAAAAAATTTCCAAGTTTTCTTGCACACATACTATGCATAATCTTATGTTAAGATGAAATCCTTTTCCAAAAAGAAAAAACATGCTTAACAATGTTCACCTTT
Source organism: Tupaia belangeri chinensis (assembly GCF_000334495.1). Classification (NCBI taxonomy): domain Eukaryota; kingdom Metazoa; phylum Chordata; class Mammalia; order Scandentia; family Tupaiidae; genus Tupaia; species Tupaia belangeri. The sequence continues at coordinate 1,458,255 of NW_006159901.1, read as the reverse complement.
TTTGTTTGTTTGTTTTTTGTGCTCCCCCCCCCCCATTAAAACAAGAGAGAGGCATGTGTCTAAAGAAAGACACTAAATGAACACAGACTGGATATGTATGAGTTCCAACCAACCTCTGCCCTTTCTCTCCTGGCTTGATGACAGATCACCAAAGTAATTCCAGAACTGTCCTCGCTCTTCATACATTTCATTCAAGAGTGAATTCGTTTCTGTTTCAAGTTGTCCCATTTGGAAAAGCCTAGATTCTATCTACAACAGCTTGAGAATAGAATCAAGAGGAGTAGAAAGGCAAGAAGGAATTCCTAAAAATCAAAATAATCTTTCTTCAGTCAAAGTCAAGAAAGGGAGCTCTGGCTTTCGGTGTGCAGTTGTTCTATGCAAAGAAGATTCTGTTTGTGTAAGTGTGTGCTAAGTAACCAATAAAGTTAATGACATTAATTTGTCTTTATCTGGATTGCAATATCAAAACTCCATGGCAGGCCCAGCTGTGGCGGTGCAGGGAGCAGTGTACTAGTCTTCAATGATGGAAGCCACATGGCTGACCATGGGTTGGATATCAAGTGCATCTGAAACACATCAGGTGTATGAACACTCAAGGTCCTGACTAGCTGAAGGGATGGAGAAAAGGGATTGTAGTATAGTAAGACCGTGTTGAAAGTGCTTATCTCTCTTGTCTCTTGCACATTCTTATGTGCTCTGTCATGAAGGAAATAAAACAATGGGTCAACCTCATAGTGCAGCAGTTAAGCACCATGCATAGGGAGCTGAATCCCACATGGCAGACTGTGGTTCAAACCTTGACCTCAGCAACTAGAAAAACACCAAATAGTGTGTGTGTGAATACCCAGAATCCTGATGAGATGGAGAAATGGAAGGAAAAAGGATTGCAGCATGACCACACTTTATTAGGAAATACTTTTTCTCCTTCTCTTTTTCTCTGGCAAGCATGTACACCCCCCCTGGCAACTAAAAATCAATTGCTAGACTAATTAATTAAACATTATAAAAATAAAAACTCCACAGTTGGCTTATTTCCACTGGCACAACCACAGATCCCAGTTAGGTTGTTAGTCTAGTCCTGGAATGACAAGTGCCTAATAGACTGGCATGTTTTAGCTGGAACTTGTGTTGTACAGAAATTTTTAAAATAGAAAGAGCCTACATTTTAATTGATCTTCATTATACCAGCATCTATATTTCATATGAAATGACCCAAGTTTAAATTCTAGAGCCCAGCAGTTGGCATGATAGTTAAGGCACTGCACTCACACATGGCTGCCAATGGTTCAGGTAGCATTTTAAGTAATAAAGATTACAAAGGCAGGTCTATGGAAAGTGATATGTAAATCAATCAGGCCTGAAACCAAAGGGGAACCCAAAACACAATAAATCTCACTTATTTGATTCATTCATTATTTTCATCAAACACATGATGAGCAATATCTTTGTGTAACTATTCTACTCACTGTGACGGCTCTATAAAGTTTACAGTGATTACACCCCATGGCACAGTGAAAAGTGCTGCTGGAGAGGCATAAGACAATGTTCTATTCCCTGTGAGAAATCCATGAAAAACATTATTATGATCAAAGAACAGAGGTGAGGTCATAGCTTCCTTCAGACCCAGATAAGATCAGGCCAGAGTAGGTTTTAGGAGAACTGTAACCCCAAGCATGGACAGCAGAAGCCACTGGTGCCCTCCCAGAGTGATACTGACATAGGTATATGGCTGGAGGGGAAAGCTGAGCTTCCCTCAGGACAGACAAGCTCTCTGGTTGTGGAGCAAATTATTCAACCTATCATGGAGACCCAGAAGTTAGGAGAAATGAGATAACTCAGAAAATCCATTACTAAGCTAGAGAGAAATAGAAAGACAAGAAAGGGTCCTGCAAATGAAAATTGTCTTTCCTCAATCTAAGTCAGGAGAAGGGCCAGTACGAACAAACCTGAGCTGAAAGAGAGGAATAGGCTGTTTGACAGATGGGAAAAGAAGTAACAAAGCAAGCCCACCTTCTGGAAAATTCTGGTTTGATCTGTGGGAAGAAATATACCAAGGAGAGAGAAGAACAACCTAAGTTGCTGTTAGGTTGCTGAGAAACTGACGGCAGGAAGTGGATTTCCAGGTAAAGTCATGATATAATTAAGCACACAAGCTCTCTTGCCCTCAAAGAAAAGACTTGACTCAATCTGAAATCAAGTCTACTTTAGAATCCACAAGTTATTCTTGTGCAAAATTGTGCCCCAGAGTTTCGTCTCCAGCCAGATCAGATGTGTGCCTCACGGTCCATTAGCATAAGAAAGGAGTTCAAATAGGTAGTGAAGATTGGCCTGAAAAGCCAGCCGGTAGTACAGAAGTCTCACTCAAGAAAGGAAGACTCAAAGAAGATAACAGTGAAAGGACTCATCCAACTGGTTACCTGAGGTGTTGTGAACAAGCAGATGGTGAATGGAAAGTACAGAGAAGCCAGAAACAGGAGGCCCAGCTACTGCATTTTGGGAAGAAGAAATGAACATTGATGAAGACTAGGCTTCAAAGTACTCTGAAATCATAGACCTAATATTAGGATCCCAATGTCTCAGGGAATCTGCAACACTCAGCCAGAGTCAGCAAATGAAGCCATGACTAGGAAAGCAGAGTACCCCCGGGACGTGATTCCCAGCACTGATGCCAGCTTTCACCCAATCCCATCCTCCCTGGGTTTCTAGGAGATTCATCTGAAACCCTTGTCAAAGTAAAATTCTCAGAAGTTAAAAACATGACTCTCATACAAATATAAATTGAACATGTATCAAAGATATCGTTCAATTCATTAATTAATGAGGGAATCAATAAGAGGATGAGGTTCATTCAAGAGCATTTTGAGGATCTAAGTTTTCATAAACATTTGGAACAGTTGGAACAAGATTACTAGGTTAAACTGACTAATAAGACAAACAAGTCATAACCTGCAGGTTTATCTTTTCCACCTATTAGAAATTATTTGAAAAATCTACATGTTAACATGTAACTCCATGAAGTCCAGAAAGTTTAATCAATAGTACCAAGTGGGTTAAACAAAGTTTATTCTCCTGTCTGAATAATTACTCTTTGAAC
>NW_006159901.1:1446098-1455046 GCF_000334495.1 Tupaia belangeri chinensis | reverse complement strand
AATAATTGCTCTTTGAACAGTCCGGCTGAACCATACCTCTATATAGCAATAAAAGGACATAATATTTCTCTTTTGTCTTAAATTTTAAATAAATTTCTTAACTCCTTGATGTTTAACTTTATAATTGAAGGTGGGTAAATTTCATTTATCTGAGCAGTTAAAAGAATACCTTCCCCATAATTTTGAAAACTGGATAAACACACAAAATATTGACCTCAGTTTTGACAATATTGGCAAGAGGAATAGTGTGAGAGAAAAGAGAAGAAATTCCTGATGAGAAAGGTCGCTGAGATAGCAATGAGAACAGCTAACCCCTGTTGGCCTTGGCCATCTGCTGACCTGCCAGAACTTGCAGACTGTGTTACACTGAAGTCTTGAATTCACCTGTCTCTGAGCCAGAGGAACCACTATGCATAGCTTTTTGGAGATGGAACCACTACAACTGGAAATCCAAATGCATCCCTTGCAGAATTAGCAGTTCCACAGGAGAATGAGGACAAAGACTATGCTTTAACTCTCTGGATGGAAAATCTCATTTTGTATGCTGTAATGATGTACAGTGAATGAATGCAAATACATAAATTGAAATTTTTAAAAAAAGACTATGCTTTAACTGTGATACAAAAACCAGATTCAAGGTCTCCTCAAAGAAAGCAAAAGGCTGAAACAGTTTGTGTGGTCCTTCAAGAAGCACCTGTCCAGGGTCCAGCAGATGGCATAATGATTATGTAGCTGGACTCCCATGTAGTCGACCGTGGTTTGAGTCCGAGACCTGATGGCTTAAAATTCACACTGAGCACGTGTGCATGTGTGCCCAAGATCCCAAGAGAAGAATGGATGAGAAGAGAGTGTGGCATGGCCATCCCTCTTGGGGAGTCATTTCTCTTTCTGTCTCTGTCTCTCTGGCAAGCCCATATGCCCTACATCATAAATCTCTTTAAAAAAAAAAAAAAGAAGGAGGAGGAGAAGAAGAAAGGAAGGAAGAAAGGAAAAAAGGAAGAAAGGAAAAAAGAAAGTAAGAAAAAGAAAGAAAGAAAGAAAGAAAGAAAGAAAGAAAGAAAGAAAGAAGCCTATCTAAGGAGGCACAGCTGATACACCCAGTCCCACATAGGACCAAGAGTGGTGAACAATTTGTGTCTGTCTGTTTTTTGTTGCTAAACAGAATTACCTAAGATCACATGATTTATATAGAATAGAGGCTTATTCAGCACAATTGTGGTGGCTAAGTCCAAGGGCATGAGGCCGGCATCTGGCTAGCCACTGGTGGTATGTCACAACATGGCCAACAGAAGCAGAAAGGAAAGCGAATGCACACAAAGAAAGGCAGGCAGCCCTCTTACTTTTAAATAACCTGTTCCAGTGGGAATTAACCCATTCCCACAAGAGCAAAACTCCCTCCTTCCTTCAATAACCCATGAGGGCGGTGTCTCCATAACCCAGATGCTGCCCACTGGACTCCAGTTCCTAATGGTTCAATCATTACATTGGGGACCTACCTTCAGCACACAAAACTTTGGAGGACAAACTATACCCACATGACAGCACAGCCTCAACTAGAGCCTGCCCCAGATGGAAGAGCCCAGTATCTTAAAATGAATGTTCATGAACCCAAACATTTCCCTCCTTCTTTCTTGACTTCCATACCCTCCTTGGGCATATGAGTAAAACAAAACAAACAAGTATTAGCTGTCAAGAATGAGCAGAGATCAATAACAGACATTTTCACACAAAAGCACAGAATTGCCCTAAGAACAGGGTTTAGACAAGCATGAAAGTTAAGTAGCCAGGTATGTAACCAAGGAATAAGATGAGATTAGTGGTTCAAATGAATTTTACCAAGAATTTTCCTGGTATCTGTCAGCTCTTATGCTGAGTTGATGTAATGAGAACATGAAAGATACCCATGACTTCCTAAAAGTAAGAATCAAAAACACAATGAGACATCACTTCACACCAACTAAGATGGCTATATGCTAAAAAAAAAAAAAAAAAAAAATTTTTTTATTAAGAAAAAAAAAAAGGAAAATAACAGGGATGGTCAAGGACGTGGAGAAATCAGAATCCCTACACATTGTTGATGGGAATGTAAACCAGTGCAGCTGCTGTGGAAATCAATTTGGTGGTTTCTAAGGAAGTTCAAGACATAATTACCCTAAGACCAAGCAATTCTACTCCTAGATAATACCTAAAAGAACTGAGAACAAGTACTCAAACAAACACTTACACATAAATGTTCACAGCAACATTATTCACAATAGCCAAAAAGCAGATACAAAACAAATGTCCACCAACAGATGAATGGATAGACAAACTGTAGTATAAATACACAACAAAATGGAATATTGTTTTAGTTTCTTGTGTTGCTCAAAACAGAAATACCTGTATCTGAATGATTTATAAATAGAGGATTATTTAGCCTATGGTTCTAAAGACCGGAAGTCAAGGAGCCATGAAGTTCTCTGGAGAGTCCCCTGGTGGAGCAGGGCATCACATGGCACGATAGAGAAGAGCGTTTGTGTCTGTGTGACCCTGTGTCTCTGCTCTCCCTGAAAAGCTACCAAGACTCAATCACAGGGGCCCCACCTTAGTCACTTCCCAAAGATTCCACCTCTTAATCCTGCAATATAATTAAGTTTCTTCTTAATACTGTCACACTAGGAACCAAATCTCAGTACATGAATTTGGTGGTGATGGGGGCACATTTTAACCATAATAAATATTACTCAGCTATAAAAAAGAGAATGAAGTATTGATACATGCTAAACACATGAACTCAAAAACACTATGCTAAGTGAAAGAAGCCAAACACAAAAGGTCACATTTTGTTGAATTCCATTTACACTAAATATCAGGAAAGGTAAATCCATAGGTACAGAAAGCAGATTGGTGGTTACCAAAGGCTGAAGGAAAAGGGAATAAGGTGTAACTGGTTAATGGTTACAGGGTTTTACTTTGGGATGGTGAAATGCTTTAGACCCAGATAAAGATGTGGTTGCATAACATTGCATTTGTTTGTTTTGCTTGTTTGTTTATAAACCAAAGGGCACATGCACTAGCCAGAGAGATGGAGAGAGAGAGAGAGGAAGAGAGAGGGGGAGAAATTATCTGCCAAAGGGCATGGTCATGTCCCAATCCCTTCTCCTCTTTTTCCCTTTGGGATTTTAGGCATGCACATGTGCCTAGTGTGTTTCTCAAGCAGCTGGGTCCAGGATTCAAACCGTCATGTGGGATCCATCTCCCTTAACCACTTGACTAAGAACCAGCCCAAGTTGTACAATTTGAAAATGCTTAATTTTATGTTACATGAATTATAATTCGATGTTTAAAAAATGAAAAAAGAACTATCAGCAATGACACAATGACATTGGTTTCAAGCACTTGTGTCCCAAGTTCGTACAACAGCCTTCAAAATGCGAAAATATCCAGAGCAAACCAAAGTTCGGACAGATAAAGGAACAAGAAATCCACGGAAATACAGAATTTTGGGACCAGCACTTAGCGTAATGGCTATGTCGCTGGACTCTTATGTAGTTGGCTGCAGTTCGAGTCCCAGAGCCAGTGGCTTAAACTCACGTGGGGTGTGTGTGCATGCGTGCCCAAGATCCCGAGAGGAGAATGGAGGAGAAGGAGTTGTGGCGTGGCCATACCCCCTGGGGCGTGATTTCTCACTTTCCGTCTCTCTGTCTCTCTCTGTCTGTCTGGTGAGTGCACATGCCCTATAGCAAAAACCTCTCCAAAAAAAGGGAAAAAAAATAAAAAGAAATACAGAATTTTTATAAACAAAAAGATTCAGAAATATATTGATTTTTCTTACAGAAATATATTACCAACTCTTTTCCTTGTTCCTTGGATGAATTATCTTCTCTAAAAATAGATGAGAATTTAAAAAAAATAAAAGACCTCAATTCCAAGAAACAAATACCGACAAATTATAGAATTTACAGAATAAAGGGTTGACTTGAGAAGTCATTCAGTTCAACCACCCTTATTGTACAGACAGCAAACCAAGGCTCAGAGTGATTAAGTATCTTTCCCAAGGTCCCATGACAGAGCTGGGAGCAATGGCAGCATGGGGTTGGGTGGATACTGAGTCTTCCTTGATAGAAGCTCCAACTGTGTTCTCTGTGGGTTTAATTTTTTTTATTTATTTAATTTTTTTACCTTGGATCACTTAACTAAAATGTTTCCAGGCTGTAGCAAATCAGCACCTGCCACTCCCTCCTCAGCTTTTCAGCATTCACAGCCAAGAAAAATCAGGTTAAAATTAACATCTCCAGAACAACTATAATTGGAAAAGCCCCAAATATGCAGCCTAAGAAGTCAACAGAAGAAAGGGCATACTCTGCTTCGGCCCCATATGGGAAAGGATGATTTAAGAGGCTGCCCGCGTGTGCACCTGAATGTCAGCTGGAGTCACCACCTCCTTCAAAAGTCAAACCAAAGGGCCTGAACTTCTAACCCCAATACTGTCTTCCAGATCATTCCTTTCAGTCCGTCTTCCACACTGGAGGGCCCATTGAGCCATTTTCCCAAACAAAAACCCTTCTCTCCTAAGGCCAGCTATCAAAATAACATACTTTTTTTTTTTTTTTTACTAAACTGCACATATGTCTCAGGACCTCTTTTGAACTTGCAAGTGTGTTTTCCTTCTTTCCCTCCTTCTTCACCAGTTATAAGAATGGATCACTTCCCTGTGGGATCTTCTCAAAAAGCAGGGTCTGAGGTGGACGTGCCGTCATATCTCAATGAAGGTAAGCGGCAATCACAACCAGAACTAACCTAATAGCCTCCTGCTCAGAGGGGCCACCACAAACGGAGTGCCAGAACCTAATACACTGATATTTGATTTTGCTAAAAGGAGTCATTTGTCTTCATTACATTTTTTCCAACTTTCAGTTCCTAAAATACAATTTTCAAATTAAATGTGAATTTACATCCATATTTTAGCCATTAGGAGTACCTAATAAAGTACAGTGTCTCGCCAGAAAGGCCTCTCTCTCCCAATTATTTAATTTCAGATAAACTTGGGGTTAAGTGCGTGGGCTCTGGAATCTGAATAATCAGTTTCATTTCTTGGCATTGCTTATAGTCTGTGTGACCTTGAACACTGTATTTAACCTCCCTGGACCTCAGTTTAGTCATCCATAAAGTGAACATAACAATGAGCATAACAATGAGCATGAGATGGACTAAGACAGGCTGGCACCTGCTCTCAGCCCTGTGCAGAGTGAGGTATATCAATTGCATTTCCTTGGTCCTTCTTTCCTGAAAGACCAGCTGTCTCAGTCACTTGCTCTCCCCAAAGGGACTTTGAACCTGTTCAGATCTGAGCATCTTAAAGCCACTGTGTGTGTGTGTGTGTGTGTGTGCACGTGTGTGTGGAGGGAGGGGGGTTTAAAACATTTAAAGTACATTTATGAATTCTTGGCACATCCTAAAAACTCAATAAATACTATGTATTGCTATTCTTCTCCAAACAGGTCATGTTAATCACTCTCTAATTATAGAGAGAACCCATTCCCAGTCAGGAATGGACTATTCTGGGACACTGGAATACCTCATGCCTTGGCCTGTCTTGTCTGAATTTGCACAAGCTTAAAAGCGAACTTTGAGTCAGAAAGGTCCAACCAAGAGTCCTAGGCAGAAGTTATTTCCTCTCCAACATCTAAGGAACTCTATGCTCGAATATCTCCAGCAAGAGGAAATCACACCTTCCTCAGGCTTCCATGTCATTTTATTTTATTTTATATTTTTTAATTTTATATTTCTAGTTTTGCTATGGAGCATGTGTACTCACCAGAGAGGCAGAGAGAGAGAGAGAAAGAGGAAAAGTGAGAAATCACTCCAAAGGGCAGGTGGCCATGCTGTAGTCCCTTCTCCTCCATTATCTCCTCTGTATCTGGGGCACATACATGCCATGTACACAGCATGTTTTTCAAGCTGCTGGGTCCAGGACTCAAAGCTGCAAAGTCAGACATGTGGGATCCAGCACCTTAATACCATGCCAATTGCTGGTTCTATCTCCATTCTCTGGAGCCATCTAGAAGAAGTTCTCCCTAACCCCTGCATTATGCTCAGTCCTTCAGACATGTAAAACCACTATCATGTTTCCACACTGCACATCCTTACGTTCTTACGTGGTTACCCCAGAGGCCTGATTCAAAGTCCTTCTGTAGAAACTCGTGCTTGTTGATAAGCCTCAGAACTAATACCTCCACCCCTCTCTTCCAGTCTCAACACTCTATGCTCCTGAGAATCTTCAAAGATGTGCCATTGGCTCTCTTCAAACATTTCCTGAGTTGGATGAAATGTCAGTGATCTTTTGATGAAGACCTAAGTAAGCAATTTATGCTTTCCACATGACTTTGGGAAGAGAGGAGAGGAGAAACAAAGTGTGTGCACTAAGTACCATGTGTCAAGCTCCATACTTTCATCTATCACATTAAATAAATAACAAACATAAGGAGCATTCTAATTGCATTCTCCATTTTAAAGATGGAGAAACTGAGGCTCAAGGAGTTCTAGCAGCTTGCCCTCAAGAACATAGCAACTGAGCAAGGATATGAAAGCAAGCCACTCTAGGTAAAGTCTGGGTGCTTTCTTCTGTATTGGATAGGTCTTCTGGACTCAACACAAATGTGTTCAAGGACTCAGCTACTAAGCAAGCTATTGACTCACAGTGAGCCTACAATTGCTGGCCTTGACTGGGCTCCACCATGTTTCCATAGTAATAAAGTATCTCCTTCAACCAGGGCTCAGCCAGATACAGCCCACAGTCAGATCTCACCACTGCTGCTTTTGTACAGCCACACCCACTCATTCACATAGCATCTTCGACTGTCTTCCCACTACAGTTGCAGAGCTGAATAATTGCAACAGTGGCTTTATGATCTGCAGAACCTAAAATATTTACTAGGTGACCCTTTGCAGAAAAAATTGTTGACCCCTGCCCTAGACCCACATTGGGTTAGCAAATATCTCATTACCCCATGGACAATCCTAAAACAACGGTATGAGAATGGTGGAATCTTAATCTGTTGAAGTAATGTTGTTTCTCCCAGTGACTATTTCTTAAACACATGCTTATGTGTTGGTACTTTTTGCACATTAACCATAATCATCTTTTCTTCTTTTTTTGGAGAGGTTTTGTTTTGTTTTCTTATAGGGCACGTGCGCTCGCCAGAAAGACAGAGACATAGAGAGACAGAAAGTGAGAAATCACCGCCCAGGGGGGATGGCCACGCCGCAATCCCTTCTCCTCCATTCTCCTCTCGGGATCTTATACACGCATGCACATGCGCCCGGCATGAGTTTAAGCCACCGGGTCCGGGACTTGAACCTCAGCAGACTACATGGGAGTCCAGTGACATAGTCATTACCCTAACTGCTGGTCCCCATAATCACCTTTTCTAACTGGACTACCCCATCTTAGAACTACCAACTCAGGACTAGCAGGTGGCGTAATGATTATGTCACTGGACTCCCACATAGTCGACCATGATTCAAGTACCGGACCCAGGGGCTTAAAACTCATGCCAGGCATGTGTGCATGCATGCCCAAAATCCTGAGAGGAGAATGAAGGAGAAAGGGTTGCAGTGTGGCCATCACCCCTAGGGGTGATTTCTCGCTTTCTGTCTCTCTGTCTCTCTAGCAAGTACACATGCCCTCTAGCAAAATTCTCTCTCTTAAAAATAAATAAATAAATAGATAAATAAACCTACCAACTCACCTGTGTCAATCTCCATTTTTTATGTGGTAATTCCTTGACTATCTTAAGAGTTGGTATATGGATAGTGGTTCCCTTTTTTCAGCATCCAGGGATGTTACCTATCCAATGTATGCAAATTTGGTCTAAATCCCGGTCAAGATGAACCTCCCTCTCCAACCAAAGATGAGCTTGAGACCCACACAGCCTATTAGGATCCCTGGCCCAACAATTTCCCATCTTCAGTGTAATGACCCATGGACAAAAATCTCATAAGAGCTGATTTAAACCTCCAGTCATGCCTTTCCAGGATACTCAGTTGCTACTGCTCAGAAAATTGTCCTTTCTAAACCTGATTCTTGTGCTTTTTCTTCAATTCTGTAAAATTCTTTTAACATTAAGTTGTCCATATCAGTGTCTGTCACTCATAACCAAACCCAGCTGATAGAGTAGGGTCAGAAAAAATTTGCAGGGCAGAAAAATTTGTCTCTGAAGAATTTGATTCCTTCCTAATAAATTAGGATTAGTAGAGGAAGTCCTTGATTAAACCTATAAAACCTTAGAAGATTTTAATCATTTAATTTTTTAATGAAGAAAAATGGAGCAAGAGAATGACAATGTCACTTCACAGATTCTAAATTAGTTCTGAAGGTTAATGTACAGCAAATTCTTATTGCTAATATAATTTTACTTCTCTAGAACTGGTAACCTATTTCTCTGTGACAAGTATTAGTATTGAGCACGATTAGATTACCTACCTCCCCAAGGCTCCCACCAAGGGACCTTGGCCAGTCTACATTGGCAAACACACAGGTGAGGTCTTTTAATGCCTCCAATATGTAACTAACAAGATATGAAAGCATAGTTCACCACTTCCAATCTGTGACCCTCACACCAGAGAGTGCTGGGAGAACATAGGAATCAGAAACTCAGGAAATCAATGCAGACAACACCAAGACTCCAGACCTCAGCAGATAACACCCACAGAATCTAGTTTCAACACCAAAATGTCCTCCAGGCAAAGAGATAGAAATGGGTCCCCATCAATAGAAGAAATGAGAAATAATTTTGTATGAATAGAGTTATAAGAAGACACCCTTAAGGTCATTTAGTCACCTACTATCTAGTGAAGGAATTTCCTTCACTGAAACTCCCTAACGAATGGATATCACAAGAGGTGACCCACTGAACACCTACAGCGATAAACTCCTGACTTTTCAGACAGTTCACTTTGTTTTGCTG